>NC_143261.1:85295088-85598118 GCF_984573655.1 Nuphar pumila | reverse complement strand
ATCAAGCTTGTACTGAGGAAAATAAGGTCTGATGCATATGCCACAATGCATCTGCCACAAGTACCCAATTTACCATACCATAAAAAGAGGGAAATGTGCACCAGAAAATTTTGTACAAAAAATACGGAAGGAAAAAGTGCATTCCTAAATGAGAAGGATGAAAATATATATATATATATTTTTCTATTTAGGGAATGAAATGTTAGCACTAAGAAAGACCTGTGCAAAGCCGGATCATCAGAGACTTTTCCTCTTGCCCTGAACCAGTATCTGTCACTGCAACATAACCAGTGCAAAATCTAAGAAATACATTGCATTAGATGCAGCAGGGAAGTTTATCCTGAATATACTCTGGTCAGAAGCTATGGATATTCTATATATAATTGATGTAAAAAGAAATAAACATTACCTTGGTTGAGTTTTATGCTGCTTTATAGAGTCAGAAGGTTCACAAAACCTTATCTCTATGGGCCAGGGTGTATATTTCTTCCTAACTAATTTATTGCGATACTCCCTGTTGACAAAAGCACTCCATTAGCCAGTCTAGTTCTGAGTTTCTTAACAGTTAAACAGAATTACAAAAAATGTTTTCCTTTTAGAAGGCCTGAAGAACATTTCCAAGAAATAACAAGTGAGAGAGCTTCACCAAGTAGGGCACACTTGATAGAGTACACAAATCCACTTTGAAAAAACACATCTTGTAATCATCTTAGTAATGGAACAAATAGATATATAACAACTAAAAGAGTAAAAAGCAACACTCTGTTAAAAAATAACAATGAAAAAGGTGTATAAAGTTCATTACAGAAAAATACTATACATAAGGTACATATAGTATGTGATGTTTAAAGGACAGGAAAGCCTCTACAATAGAAGGAAACAAATCAAAGTTTAATTTCCTTTTTCAAACACAAGCAAAATTTGGTTAAGTCTTTACACAGTAATACGAGTTCCATTACCATCATATTAAACACAACAGAAATTAAAGGACAGGAAAGCGATCAGTCACTCGAGTTCCATTACCATAATATGAGTTCTATGCTATGGCCTTTCAACCACTCGAGCATCTAGCATGTGAAGGCGATCAGTCACCATATATGTGATTACAACATTATGCATTTAACACTATTCGAGGTCGCACTACCGTCTCATCCGATCATCGCAGTACTAGCGTATAGTGCACGACTACAAGTACTATAGGATGAAAGGGGTATAGCTCCTCAATAGGAGCCTCAACAAAAATGTTTCACAAAGATGTAATGTTTCTCAAACTTTACTTTTGACATTCTTTATCTTTTGAAACAACCAACAACTTGTGCCACATTCGGCATGCGATTTTCTAGAATCTCATTCGTTATCGTGGTATCTACATACCTCGCATGACTCGATACCAGCCTCGATAGACGGGATACGGGTTTCTCAACAGAACCCCCGCTAAGAAGTTCGCTCGAGCCCCAATTCGGGGTTACCCGAGATGTATCGAAAATATGAACAAAACCAACCAATCACATCCTTCCAAATACTTCGATTTCGGGCAGTTTGATGCTTTTGCGCAGCTCCCTAAACTCTTAAGTCTACTCTGCAGGACTGCGTATTCGAAAAGCCAGGATCCTTGCGAGGTATCCCTCTTCTTAGACGAGGATGTATCGCTAGCTCCCAACTCAGCTCTTGTCGCAAGAGGGAGAGTAGTAAATGCCTCTTGCATCCTCCACGAGGATGCCTGTACAACGCATGCAATGAGAGAAAACCTGAGCGTCATCTGCAATGATAAGGCAGTAACAAAACATTTGCAAAAGCAAGAGCCTGGGTGCAAAGCGCGACAGCAAAGGAAAGACATGACAGAAGTAAAGGACAAGGATCGCGAAACCGCGCCCTTGAGTTAAATGCGTACTCGTATAAATATATATTTGTATATATATTTATTTAATTGAACTCAATTCAATTGTCCAAGTCCTCTGTGCGATCTTCCCCTACCTCGGAGAGTTGTAAGCTTGCTGGCGCCTGCGGGTGTAAACGATTGACGGCTTGGGTCGCGGAGCGCGAGCGGGATCTGTCGTACGAGCTGCAAACGCGATAGTCTTAGCAAACTAACACCAAAAGTAGAAGGCCAGGGGCACTGCCGTTGTCCTGGCGTAAAGGAAGCAAAGGCAAGGGCATCGTGCCCTTGTGCACCTGCTATCAGCGCAAGAAGCAGGGGCAGGGGTTGCAAGCCCCTACCGACCTGCTGTCAGCAAATTACGAGGAGGCAGAGGGTTGCACCCCTGCCCTCAGAAAGCGAGGGCAGGCAGGGTTGCGCCCCTGCCTGACAAAGTAGAAGAGTGGCAGGGGGCTTCGCCCTTGCTTGTCGAACATGCAAGGAGGCAGGGGCTTGGCCCCTGCCTGATGAAACGAGAACAGGCAGGGGGAGAAGCCCCCGCCTGATCCAGGGAAGAGAGAGGCGAGGGGGCTTGCCCCTGCCTGCCGAAAAAACAGCGGAGGCAGGGGTGATGCCCTTGCCTAAAGAGAAAAGAGGCACAGGGAGGGGGCTTGACCCCTCCCCTGAACAACGAGGGTGCAAGGAGGGGGCTCGACCCCTCCCCTGACCAAAAGAGGAAGCAGGGAGGGGATCGACCTCCTCCCCTGCCGTAACAGGGAGCAGGGAGGGGGCTCGGCCCCTCCCCTGCCGTAATAGGGAGCAGGGAGGGGCTTGGCCCCCTCCCCTTGAAAAAGGTGAATAGTGTTTCGGGTTTGGATCCTCTACCAGACCTGAATTCACTCATGCATTAGCCCAGACCCGAGTTCATTCCTGTATAAGTGTATAAGCCTGTTTTTTATGTGTATCCGAGTTCAGATATTACACCAGACCCGACCCACTGTGTACACTTAAGTGTATTAATACAAGCATTAGGTCACAATTTCTAAAATGAAGAAATCATGACAGCCGTAGTCGACTTTTGGATTCCTCTTCTCGTCTCTCTCTCCCTCTCTTTCTCTGTTTTCCCTCTCTCAATGCAGGTACAAATGAAAATCTAACATGGTATCAGAGCGTAGATCCATCTAGAGGCAAAAAAAAATTTCTGGCTCGTGACAACAATCAGGAATTTGAGGTTTTCGTTTCTCTCTCTCTCTTTCTGTTCTCCTTCGTCTCCTTTTTTTTCTGTCTGTCCCTCTTTCTGAAACTTCCTATGTACTCACACCTCACGTGAGTTTTACCTTTGTGAATCTGCCCTATTCACGTGAATCCAGATCGTGGATTGACAACATTTCACGTGAAGCATCAAATTTCTCCCAGATCGTGGATTGACAACATTTCACGTGAACTCGTGAATTGATTCACGTGAGACATTAAATTTATCCCTATTAATTATTTGATTCTCTTTTATTCTACCTTCTCCAAAGTTTATCTCTGCATATTCGGATGCTATAGTGTCTCCCTTGATTCATTGTGTTTTGTTGTGCATTATAATCCTTGATTATTCTTTACTGTACCAGTCAAAAAAAGGGGGAAAGGGATACTTAACGTGTGATTTTTTTTATCGCATAAGCCTCCTTTTTGGTGCATAGAAAAGTTCAAGTTCCTTCATTCTCTGAATTTAACAGTCTGTGATCCTCTGACAACCAAAAAAAAAGAGAGAGTGTTGGACGAGGGTTGAACATTTCTGTTGATTCTTATTCTCTATGGATCCCTATCACTCGCAATCAAATATTTCTTCAAGTTTTCTCAACCAACTTGTTTCTGAGAAGTTGAATACCTCAAATTTCTTGATCTAGAAGAGGCAAATTATTCCTTTCATAAGGAGTCAAGGTCTCTTAGGTCACCTGGATGGAACCACTCCAGTTCCACCAGAATTTATTCCAAGAGAAGAAAAAGATGATAAAGGGGCGAGTTCAATCGTGTATGTCAAAAATGCTGAATTTCTTAATTGGGAAAGAAAAGACCAATCAGTTGTTGCATACATCACATCAACCCTGTCTCAAGAGATCCTTCTTGCCATTCCTGACAATTGTACAACTCTACAACTCTGGGAATGACTGGTTCAGACGTATTCGCAGGTTTCTCAAGCAAGAGTAGTTTTTTTAAAAAAAGAATTTCAGTTGTTAAGAAAAGATTCCATGACCATCATGGAATATTTGAACAAGATAAAGGTCATCACAGATCAGCTTGCAGTTATAGGGTGTGCCGTTAGTGACAATGACATGGTGCAACAAACCCTGAGTGGATTGGGATCTGACTACAATATGATAGTCACTTCACTATTGTGCCTCCCTGTTCTTCCTACCTTTGATGAGCTACGAGCCAAATTGATCCAGTATGAAATGACTCTGAAGGGATTCTTTGAAGAAACTCATAATCATCCAAATTCTCAAGAAGTTTTCGCTACAGGAGTGACTTATGGTAGAGGACGGGGATGAGGAGGACAAGGGCGAAGTGGACACGGAGGGCGTGGTTTACTTTCCACTCCAAACATGTTTACTCATGCGCAGGGAACAAGATCCATCCCTACTTGCTTCCTTTGTAACAAAAAGGGGCACATCAAGGCAAATTGTTGGCATAATCCAGAGAATAAAGGAAAGAGTCCACAGATAGAAACCAAGAGAAAGTTCACAAATACCAGAGACAGTGGAGAGATTAAAGATTTGTTGATATCTGCCTTGTCAGAGTTAAAATTGAAGCAGAGTGATGAAGGCACTTGGTTTGTCGATTCCGGGGCAGCGACTCATGTGATAGGCGATGCAGATAAAATTTCTAATCTTATCCCTTATTTTGGAAAAAAGTAAGATTGTCACTGGAGATAGATCCCACCATCCTGTTTCTCATGTTGGAAAGACTGTCATTCCCATGTCACATTCCACTCTTACTCTTTCTGACGTTCTTCATGCTCCTGACATTAAGAAAAATATTGTCTCCGTATCCAAACTTATTGATGATAATAATGCTTCAGTTGAATTCACTCCCTTCTCTGTGCAGGTCAAGGACCTACGCACGAGGGAAACATTCGCTGAAGGAAAGAGACGAGGCAACATGTATGTCTTTAAAGAAGCTCCATGTCATGATGTTCGCTCTTCTCACGGATTTCGAAGCTTTCATCAGAGTCGTGTTCATCCTCTTATGCTAATGTTTTTAGTATCTCTGAATGTAATAAGCCATTCTTATGGCATAGTAGGTTAGGACATTGTGGGAGTCATTTTATTGAGAAACTTGTTTCTAATAATCTCATTCCAAAAGAAAGTCTTAATGGGGATGAGAGCAGTCATAAATGTTCCAGTTGTCTTTTATGCAAGAGTCATGTATTGCCTTTCCATTCCATTAATAAGAGAGCTTCAAAACCTTTTGAGATTATTTGTTCTGATGTGTGGGGACCCGCCCCAATTGTCTCTGGGTCTGGAAGCATATATTATCTAATCTTTGTTGATAGTTATTTTCGATACACTTGGATATATTTCATAAAAAATAAGTCAGAAGTCTTCTCTTTGTTTCAAGATTTCCTTTTGCTTGGTCAAAAACCAATTTTCTGAGTCCATTCAGTTTTTCCAACGTGATGGAGGTGGGAAATTTTCATCCCGTGATTTTATTTCTTTTCTTCGAAATAACGGAATAGGAAGAAGGGTATCCTACCCTCACACTCCTCAAAAAAATGGGATTGCTGAACGAAAACATAGACATATCGTTGAAAGTGCCATGAGTATGCTTCATGACAACAATCTTCCCATCAACCTATGAACATAAGCTTTTCATTCTGCCGTGCATGTGATAAATAGATTGTCAATGGTCGTTCTGGAAAATAAGTCTCCTTATCACTGCCTCTTTGGAGCTCATCCTAGTTATCATGATCTGCGTGTTTTTGGATGTGTTTGCTATGTGCATATTGATCGGTCCCTGAGAAACAAGTTTCAAGACAAGGCCCAGAAGTGTAGGTTTGTGGGATACACAGATGACTACAAAGGATATAGGTGTTATGATCCCACCAACAAACGTATCAGAATCTCAAGAAATGTTGTCTTTGATGACAAAGCTGATGCAACGAATATACCAACTAAAGTTTACTATCCTTGGTTGAAGTTCAGAACTTTTTGCTAGCTCCAGTGAAGCATGTTCATCAGATTGCGTGCAGCAAGAAGAAGAGATGTCTGAAAACACTGAGACGTCAGGGCCACAGAATTCAGAAAAAATACCAGGCAGATACAAAGGCATTGTCTATTCTAAACAGAGACCGATAACATCAAGCCATTCAGATCATATCTCAGTCAGCAATCTGACTCCTTCTCACACTCTTGAGGTCAGAAAATCGAGCCGCATACGACATCCCATTGACAAGTGGGTTAGCTATAACTTCTCCTAGGATCTTCAACTGTTTTTAACTGCTCTCAATAAGGAAGATGAGCCCACTATGTACTACTAGGCAGCCACTTCTACCAAGTGGGTAGAAGCCATGAATGATGAAATGCAAGCTTTGCATGAATGTGAAACTTGGGAAGTTGTTCCCAGACCGCCTGACAAAAATGTTGTCGGATGTAAATGGGTCTACAAGATAAAGTACAAGCCAGATGGAACCATTTAACAATACAAGGCAAGGCTCGTGAAAAAATGATTCACTCAAGAAGCAGGGCAAGACTATGATGAGACTTTTAGTCCGGTTGTAAGAATGGGAACAATTCGGATTATTATCTCTCTGGCTGTTGAACATGGGTGGAAGTTGATTCAGCTTGATGTAAAGAATGCTTTCTTGCATGGGGACTTGAAGGAGGAAGTGTATATGGAGCAACTCCCTGGATATTAAGAACAAAATTGTAAAACCCATGTGTGCAGGTTAAAGAGCGCTATCTATGGTCTGAAGCAAGCATCTCGCTCTTAGTTTGATAGCTTCTCACTAGAGATTCAGAAACATGGATTTTCACGTTCCATGCTGGACCACTCATTGTTCATTTTTAGAAGTCAGACTGTGACCACTCTGTTATTAATTTATGTCGATGATATTGTTATCACAGGAAACTCTGCGGTCCACATCCAAGAAGTAAAAGACTTATTAGGTCAGAGGTTCAAAATGAAAGATCTTGGAGCTCTACGCTATTTTCTTGGTGTAGAAGTTGATAATCAGGCTCATGGCTTGACACTCACTCAACACAAGTACACCGTAGATGTTCTCCGCAAGGCAGGCATGAAAGACTGCAAACCTCTGGGAACTCCGAGTGTGATTCATCAAAAACTTAGCGTCCATGATAGAGATCTGTGTGATGACCCCACCAGGTATCGAAGCATAATAGGAATGTTACAGTACCTCACATTCACTAGACCTGATATTGTTTATTCAGTCAATCAAGTGTCTCAATTTATGCATGCACCACGTACTGGACATATGGAAGCTGTCAAGAGGATCCTTAGATATCTGAAAGGGACTATTGGGGATGGATTGGCATACTCACCACAGCCATATGACAAAGATGAGCATAGACTCACTGTATATTGTGATGCAGACTGGGCAGGAGATCCTGATGAACGAAGATCTACATCAGGATATTGTGTCTTCATTGGAAGAAATTTAGTCTCTTGGAGCAGTAGAAAACAAAAGGCTATCGCTAGATCAAGTACTGAGGCTGAGTATAGATCTATGACTGCTGCTACTGCTGAAGTCACATGGATCAGACATCTACTGACTGAAGTAGGAGAAAAAATCTCCCACACCATCTTGCTATGTGACAACCAAAGTGCTATAAACATGTCATTCAATCCAGTACATCACAGTCGTGCTAAGCACATTGAGATTGACCAACACTTTGTGAGACAGAAAGTTAAAGAAAAAGAGATTGAGCCTGAGTTCGTCAATACTGAAAGACAAGTTGCGGACCTATTTACGAAAGGGTTAACAAATGATTGTTTTTGGATGCTTAAAGGCAAGTTGTGCATGGTCCATAACCATGATCAACTTGAGGGGGGGTGAAAAAGGTGAATAGTGTTTCGGGTCTGGATCCTATACCAGACCCGAATTCACTCAAGCATTAGCCCAGACCCGAGTTCATTCCTGTATAAGTGTATAAGCATGTTTTTTATGTGTATCCGGGTTCGGATATTACCCCAGACCCGACCCGACCCACTGTGTACACTTAAGTGTATTAATACAGGCATTAGGTCACGATTTCTAAAATGAAGAAATCGTGACAGCCGCAGTCGACTTTTGGATTCCTCTTCTCGTCTCTCTCTCCCTCTCTTTCTCTATTTTCTCTCTTTCAATGCAGGTACAAATGAAAATCTAACACCCCTGTCGTAACAGAGAGCAGAGAGGGTCTCGGCCCCCTCCCCTGCCGTACCTATAAGGGTGCAGGGAGGGGCTCAACCCCTCCCTTGCAACCAAAGGGCATCAGGAGGGGGCTCAGCCCCTCCCTTACCAAACCCGGCGCAGGGAGGGACTCGGCCCCTCCCTCGCTAAAAGGAATCACAGGGAGAGAGCTTTGCCCCTTCCCTGTAATTTAGGGCAGCAGGAAGGCGACTCGGCCCCCTCCCTGTGCAACGGAGAAGTGAGGGAGAAAGAGAGACGAGGGAGCGAGAGGGGAAAAGGAGAAAAGGAGGGAAGAAGAAGCGTACCTGGGGCTGTCGGAAGGAGCTCGCCGGAGGGGAGCTCGTCGGAAGGAGGGGGGTCGTCGGTGGCGATGCTCGGCAACACAGAGGAGAGGGAGTCGGTCGGGAGAGAGACGAGAGAGCAAAGAGGGGAAAGGGGGGTTTCGATAACCTCCCCCCCTTTTCCTCGTTGTCTTTAAAAGATAGCGAGGGAGGCGGTGCCCCCATTACGTCCGGGTCGGGTCCGGACCCGACCCGAATCTAAGGTAATTTTTTTCCCAGGCTATTACATCCTACCCTCCTTAAAATAATTTCGTTCGCGAAATTTCTATTGCATTCATTAGTCAAAATACAAGTCAGGGTATTTTTCTCTGATATCTGACTCAGACTCCCATGTACATTCATTTATTCCATGGTGTTGCCAACGTACTTTTACAAGAGAAATCATTTTCGATCTAAGCACTTGGTCTTGACGATCAACGATTGCCACAGGTCTTTCCTCGAATGTCAAGTCTTTTTGGATGTTCACATCATCATAATGAATGATGTGTGATGGGTCGTGAACGTATCTTGTCAACATAGATACGTGGAAGACATTGTGGATCTGAGCGTACTGAGGAGGCAACACAACAAGGTAAGCCGCCTCACCGATCCGATCCAGGATCTCAAATGGTCCGACGAACCGGGGACTCAACTTTCCCTTATTCCCTAACTGAAAAATGCTCTTTATAGGAGATACCTTAACAAAAACCATATCTCCCTTTGAGAACACGAGCTCTCGACACCGACGATCGACGTAACACTTCTGTCGACTTTGCGAGGAACGCAAACATTCCTTGATCATCTGCACTTGCTGAGTATAGTACTGCAACACTATTGGTGAATCTTGCATCCGTTCACCAACCGCGTCCCAGTAAACAGGTGATCGACAAGGCTTTGTACGGGGCCATTCTGATGCTCGGATGATAATTGTTATTGTACACAAATTCTGTCAACCCGGTATGAGTCCCATTCTCCCTTCCAGTCCATCATGCAAGCTCTCAACATGTCCTCCAAAGTCTGAATCGTACATTCAGATTGTTCGTTGGTCTGAGGGTGAAAGGCAGTGTTGAATTTCAGTTTCGTGCCCAAGGCCAACTGCAACTGCCTCCAAAACCTGGAGGTGAACCTCGGGTCACGATCGAAGATGACTGACACAAGAACACCGTGCAATCTCACAATCTCCTGGACATAGAGGTTCGCCAAGCTGCCCAGTGACTGACTGAGGGGGATAGGGAGGAAATGCGCCGATTTAGTAAGTCGATCCATGATCACCCAAATCGCATTGTTTCCTCTGCATCCTCGGCAAACCGACGATGAAGTCCATTGTGATATCCTCCCACTTCCATTGTAGAATCTCCATCTGCTGCATCACTCCTCCTCGTCGTTGATGCTCGATCTGTTAAAATGTATCATTCAACATTTGTAATATTATATATATTTTATATATATAAAGTATAATACATATTCATATATGGTATATATGCATATGTATTATCCTAATTATATATATAAAATATATATTTCTCTATTTATAGGCATAGGGGTAGTTTAGACATTTCCAGTTTTACGAATATTCTATTTGGAATATGTTTGTAATTTTATCTTTTATTTTATTTTTTATTTTTTCCTTTTTTCGTGGTTTGCGCAACCTAGGGTGGCTCCCCAAAGAGTCGTTGGGGGCTCCCAACGACTCCTTTGGGAGCCCCCTAAGTGGCTCCTTTCTTGTGTTATAAATAGGGGTCTCCCCCTTTGTATTTTCTACTTCTTGAGGGAGCTTATGCTCCATTGTAATGGGGTTTTTACCCCTTGTCCATTGTTTCTTCAATAATATGCAACTTATGACTTTATGTCATATTTTTCCCTTTTTATGGGTTTTATGGGTTAGCACATTATGTGCTTGTGTTGTTTCCCTTTAATGGGTATATTTGCACTTCACGTGCATATGTATGGGTTCATTATTGAACCCAATGTATTCCAACTCACTTTCTAACATGGTATCAGAGCAAGGTTGAGATCGAGTTGCTCTTTGGTGCATCGGGAAGCGTGGTATTCAAGAATTTGTTAAAGAAAAATGGTGAAGTATTCATTTCTCTCTATTGTCTTTCTTATAGTTATTCGGTATGCATTCTATTTCTTTGAGTATTGTATGAAGAATGGAATATGTTCTTTTCTTTGTGTGTGATTTTTGTCATTATGTCTTTTTTGAGTTTCTTGCTACTCCATTGAATCGTTTTCGTATGTTTTTCTTTGAAAAACTTTAAATGATAACTTGTTTGGCGAAAAATTAGATATATGATTGCTCAAAACTTGCTTTAATGGGTCGGTAAAAATTTATGACCGTTGGAACTTTGAATTTACATTTTAAACCTAACCTTGTTTATGAAAATACTTTTATATGAATGTTTAGTCTTTAAAGAAAGGTATGTTAAGATTAAAATGCTTGTGAAATATAGTTTTTTGAAAAATGTTTGGCATATATGAAAAATTCCATATTATGTGTCCGTTTTATATGAGCAACATTTAATTAAGAAAGTTTTTTTTTAATACCGGTTGAATTAAGTTTTAAAATGGTCTTATGGAATATGGTGATTTTCTTTCTATCTTTACACTCTTAAGGATGTTTTCAACATTTAGAGAGTTCTCTCTCTTTTCAATAAGAGACATTTATATTTTTATGTTGTGATTGTCTCTTGTGGGTTTTGGTGTTTGCCCTTTTGTTTGTTCATTAGTGAATGTTGTAAGTGCTTAATACACTCTTTTGCTTTTTCGCATATTTCATTACAAAAGTTATGGTCTTCACTAATGTTTATTGTGTACTTATTTCATTAGGAGTAGGTAATAATCTATTAAGTCATGTTTTTCGATAAAACTTAAGAGTGTTAAATTTTTCCTCAATAAATGTTTACTTTTTATTTAAGCCATAGTACAATCTTATTTATCATAAGGTTTTGTTAATGAATCTATTTTGTTGGGATTTCTTCCACTTTAATGGAGTTTTCTCCTTCTTTGGGAGTTGTATATGTTTGTTTGTTCAAACTCTCCTTAAGGAGCCTTTCGGTCCTTATAATCTTCTTGTGAGTATATACTCTTTTATGAAGATTTCATGATTGTTTATCATTTTTAAGTTGAAATAGTAGATTTCATAAGTTTTTCGAAATTCACCATCTTTATGAATGCCTATATTGGCCTAAGTTTGTTATTTTTGAACTTCACCAACTTCACCGTTTAATTGCACCTTATGTCTTTCATAGTTAAGGCTTGTTTGTTCCAAATCGGTTCATACACATGATGTTGCTTAATATTTCATGTTATGTTGCATAGTAAGCCTTTTTTTTTGGTGTACAAGACTTCTTTTGAAGATTAAGCATAATTCGTGGTTATGCAAAATTGTTTTGATGGATTATATTGGACCTTTGATTCAATTTGTTAATCGGTCCTCTTTGTAAAAAATTTTTATTTGGAAAATGATCCCTTATGTGTTTATTGCCCTTTTGTGGCATTTATGTTTGTCCATCACATGTTATTTAATGCATCATTGTTTTGGCCTTTTTATTGTTTTATTAGAGATGTTTGTTGAGGTGAGTTATGGACACCTCGTGTTATATCATTTTAGGTTGTCCAAATTACCATATTATAGATGGTGGTTGAGGTGAGTTATGGGCACCTTGGGACTCTAGAATGATTTGGTATATGATCTCTAATTATGAGTGTGACACTCGTTGTTATGTCTTTTTAGATTGTCCACTTACCATATTATAGATGGTGGTTGAGGTGAGTTATGGGCACCTTGGGACTCTAGAATGATTTGATATATGAGTGTGTCACTTGTTTGTTCTTGTGCCATTGATATTATGGATGCTTCTAAGTAAATGTGATGGACATATGGTATTTGAAACCTTAAATGTTTTAAGGTACATTTAAAATCAAGATGTTTTGGGATTATAGCCCAACCTTTTATTTGTTTATAAATCTTATGAGTGCATTTGCACATTTGTGATTCCGTATGTTGTGCTCTTTGTGCACAAGTGTTCTAAAGCATTCTTATTATGCATTCGTGGTGGGTTTATTATCAAGAATATTAAGGTCTTGATCGTAGTATCTTGTTGGAGATACTTTTACATGGCAATAAATTTATGTTTTTGTGTTCTTGTGTTTTTTCACAAGTATTCTAAAGTGTTCTTGGTGTGTGTATGTTCACACATTTGTTCTCAAGAATTTTATTTTATAGTATCTTGTTGAAGATATTTTTTACATGCATGAGAATTCATTTCAAAAGGAGTATTGTTTTATTCGAGGTTTATTTTCATTACAAGTTTGTTGCCTCAAAAGTTTTTTCCTTTTATGCCCATTATCTAAGTGTCATCATATGTAGACAAGAATCTTATTACACCTTCATGTGTTTTTAGCCCTTTGTTGACTTTTGCTCTCTTGGTCTAGTACCTAAACACACTTGTCTTGAGTATTTTTATATGTAGACAAGGCACGTTGATTCACACCATGGTGTGTGATTTTTAGCCTATGTTGGCGTTTGTGTCCTTGTTCTAGTCGCTTAGATGTATGCCCATGGTTGACTTATTTCACTCATTTCAAGTGCCATCATATGTAGACAAGAGATGTATTATGTGTTAGCCTATGGTTGGCTTATTACTCTTGTTCTAGTAGCTGAACATACTTGGTTTTAAGTGTATTTTTTACGTAGACAAGAGATACTTTTTAGTCCATGTTGGCATGTATTCTCTTGTTCTTGTCGTAGATGCACTTATTTCAAGTATTATTATATGTAGACAAGAGGTTCTTTTACACACCTTTGTGTGTGTCCTTGGCCTTTAATGACTTTATATTCTTGATCTAGAAGCTTATACACTTGATTTATGGGTTTTGGAGGACTAATGAAGAAGATGTTTGTAATGGATAAACTATTGTTGAAATTGGCAAAATTTCATTCATGACTTGTGTTTTTCAAGCAAATCATATTTTTGATATGCATATCAAGTTGATTTCTTAGCATTTAATCTATATATTAAGTGCTTATGGTTTTTGCCACCCTTATATGCAAAATGTGTATTAAGTATGTCTTTCATAAATGATTTTAAAACCTTGTGAACTCTTGGGTTTATTTTACCTAAAGTATGCTTGGAGACTTCGTTTCTCTTGTTTGGCACTTCATTACATGTTTGAAGCATGATCATTAATGAGTTCTTTGAGTATTAATTCATTTAATGATAAGTATATGCATATGCTCTTTATGGCCTTTTTTGGGCTCTCATTCCATAACGCATATGTATTTTATGCCTCTTCGTAGGCTTCTTATGGTATCCCTTCGTGGATCATTTTGTTATTCCTCATTATGGGGTTATATTTGTCCAATGTTGGACCTTATGAATGCATTATGCATTCTTGCAATTTATTTTTGCATAATGTGCTTCCGCTCATTTTTGTTTTAACATAATGTATGATTTAGAAACTTTGGTTTTCTAAATTTTTCGTTTCATGCTAAAGTAACTATCATATTATACATAAATTTTGCACCTTGTTAGGAATGCTCCTTTTTAAGTAAAGTGCAAAGATATTTTTTACTTGTTCTTTGTTGTTTTCTTTTCTCAGGATCTTGAAGATAAGAGAAAAGGAAGTCCCTTGGATAGAAGGTGCTCATCGATAAAGACATTGGAGGAAGATATTTACAATG
This sequence comes from Nuphar pumila, assembly GCF_984573655.1. NCBI lineage: Eukaryota > Viridiplantae > Streptophyta > Magnoliopsida > Nymphaeales > Nymphaeaceae > Nuphar > Nuphar pumila. The sequence goes on along the minus strand of NC_143261.1, from coordinate 85,583,860 downwards.
ACATTCGTTCTGAAGGCTCTTGAAGCTTTGAGATTCTTCTTCTTGCCGTCTTCAACCTTTTCGTTCCCCCACGCAAAGCTTGAGGGGGGGTGTTAAAATGTATCATTCAACATTTGTAATATTATATATATTTTATATATATAAAGTATAATACATATTCATATATGGTATATATGCATATGTATTATCCTAATTATATATATAAAATATATATTTCTCTATTTATAGGCATAGGGGTAGTTTAGACATTTCCAGTTTTACGCATATTCCATTTGGAATATGTTTGTAATTTTATCTTTTATTTTATTTTTTATTTTTTCCTTTTTTCGTGGTTTGCGCAACCTAGGGTGGCTCCCCAAAGAGTCGTTGGGGAGCCCCCAACGGTCACAAATGTGACCGTTGGGGGCTCCCAACGACTCCTTTGGGAGCCCCCTAAGTGGCTCCTTTCTTGTGTTATAAATAGGGGTCTCCCCCTTTGTATTTTCTACTTCTTGAGGGAGCTTATGCTCCATTGTAATGGGGTTTTTACCCCTTGTCCATTGTTTCTTCAATAATATGCAACTTATGACTTTATGTCATATTTTTCCCTTTTTATGGGTTTTATGGGTTAGCACATTATGTGCTTGTGTTGTTTCCCTTTAATGGGTATATTTGCACTTCACGTGCATATGTATGGGTTCATTATTGAACCCAATGTATTCCAACTCACTTTCTAACACGATCTTAACCTGTTGGCAAGTCAAGCATTTTGAAACGTACTCGGCTACGTCTCGCTTCATTCCGCTCCACCAATATCTGCGCTGCAAATCTTTGAACATCTTCATGCCGCCAGGATGAATCATGTACTTGGACTTGTGGGCTTCTGCGAGAACAAGTATTTTAGGCTCTTATGATCTGTAAAAGCCTCGAACTGCTCCCCATACAAATAGTGTCGCCATATCTTCAATGCGAAGACCACCGCCGCTAACTCCAAATCATGAGTCAGATAATTCTTCTCATGAATTTTAAGTTGGTGCAATGTATAGGCGATCACTCTATCATTCTGCATTAGGACGCAACCCAAGCATGTCCCGGAAGCGTCGGTATAAATCACGAAACCGCCTTGACCTGAAGGTAAGGCCAAAATAAGAGCAGTCGTAAGACGTTCCTTCAACATCTAAAAACTGCTCTCGCAATTGACGTCCCACATGAACTTAGCTTCTTTCTTTAGGAGCTTCGTCATGGGTAGAGAGATCTTAGAAAAGTACTGGATAAATCTTCGATAATACCCAGCTAATCCAAGAAAACTCCGGATGTCACGAATATTCCTCAGTTGCTGCCAACTGAGTACAACCTCAACCTTCGCTGGATCCACGAACACACCTTCCTTGGAGATGACATGCCCTAAAAACATGATCTCCTCGAGCCAAAACTCGCACTTGAAGTACTTAGCGAACAAACACTCCTTTCGCAAGGTTTTGAGAATAACTCTCAAGTTTAAGTTACAAATCGGTCCCATCAACTAATCCCCACAACCCCTTATGTTAAAATATATATATATATACATATACTTATATATATACATTCGTATATATACAAGTATATGTATATATATACATATTCTATTTTATTGAAATACCCGATAGGGGTATTATTGTAATTCTGTCAATGTACTTTTCTTTTTCTTTTTTATCTTTTTTCCCTTTTTCCTTTTTGCTTTTTACTTTTTATCTTTTTATTTTTTCCTTTTAGGATGACCACAAGGGGCCCCACTCTTGTAGTCGTTGGGGCCCCAACGGTCATATTTCTGACCGTTGGAGCTCCCAACGACTACAAGGGAGCCCCCTTGTAGTCTCTTCCTTAGAGCCTCCCTCCTCTATAAATAGAGGAGGTGTTCTCCTTCTTATGTATGGGTTTTATACCCCTCTCTCTTCTCTTCTTCAATATCCAACTTATGACTTTAAGTCAATTCCATATTTGAGAGTTTTTGTGTGTGCACATTTGGTGATTGTGTTCTTGGCTTTAGTGGTCACTCTTTAAGAGTGACATTTGCTCTATTGGTGCTTCCGCCTCTTTTCATTACATGGTATCAGAGCTCGGTTGGTGATTGGGCTTCTCTCTTGTCATCTTGGAACGCGTGCCTCTCAAAGTTTTTTTGAAGAAAAGAAGAATATTTGGTGCCGATGGAACGTGACTCTAAAGTGGAGCTCTCTTTTAAGCTAAATGGGTCCAACTACCTCATGTGGGCCTCCGCTATGGAAAATCACCTAAGAGGTAAGAAACTTTGGGGTTTTGTTATGGGAACTACTCCCGAACCCTCTCTTGTTCTCACCAAAATTGAAAATGAGATTGAGAAGGCTTTAGATGGCGATGAGCGCATCAAAGCCATTAATGATCATCAATCCAAAATTGAGGATTGGGAAAGTAACCATGCCAAAATTTTGGCATGGTTTATGAACAATGTAGATCTTAAAAATTGTGCTAATATTGCCAAATTTAGAAGGGCCAATGAGGCTTGGTTTTTCCTTAAGGGTATGTATACCCAAAAGGATCTTGCTCGACAATTTTTTTGTCAAGAGAAAATCCGTTCTACCAAACAAATGGACATGAGTGTCCGGGACTATTTTAGCTCTCTAACCCCCCTTTGGGATGAGCTTGCTCTTCTTGAGCCTAAGTGGGTTGCCCCACAAGATATTGAGCTAAGAAGAGAACAAATTGAAAAGGAGCACTTTTTTCAATTCCTTCATGGACTTCGCCCGGAATTTGAACAAGGGCATCTCTTCTCCATAGAAGTAAAGCCCTACCTATTGAAGATGCCCTTGCCGAGATATGTCAAGAAGAAACTCGGCTTGGTTTGAGCATTAAGAGTGATGATGTTTTGGCCGTTACTAGGCCCGGATCAAATGTTAAAGCATATAGACCTCCCCACTTTAACAAAAATAACTATGGACCTAGAAAGGGGATTATATGCCATTATTGTAATGAACCGGGGCACATAAGACCCGTTTGCCCAAAGCTTAAAGGAAAAGTTGCCGCGGTTGGAGAAGAAAGCACCAAAGAAGGAGATATCAAAGAAACTCTAAATCACATCTCTGAAGTTCTCCAACATCTACTCAAGGCTTCTCCTTCAACATCCGGGGCCGCCATTGCCTACTCTTCATCTCCTCCAGGTATGTGGATACTAGACTCCGGTGCTTCTTTTCATATGACATCTCATAAAAATTCTCTTTCAAATATTTTTTCCGAACCTATATCTTCTTGTGTTTCAACGGCCGATGGTACATCATTAAGAATTGAAAGTATTGGATCTCTTAATTTTAAGAATTTTTTTGTTCCTAAAGTAAGAATCGTTCCTAAAATAAATTTAAACCTTTTTTCCGTATCTCAAATTACCGATCATGGATGCCAAGTCTCTTTCTCACCCAAGGATTGCACCGTGCAGGATCTCCAGTCAGGGAAGCTGATTGGGCAAGGCCATAGAAGGGGTGACCTCTATTTCATGGATTTTTTGACTCTTTCATCTAAGCCATCGTGCAATCTTGTAAAAGACAAAAGTATTGGAATATGGCATGAGAGACTTGGCCATCCAAATTTTGTAAAAATGTCTCTTTTTCCGTTTTTGAACAATACTTGTAAAGACAATCACATGCCTTGTAAAGATTGCATTTTTGGGAAATCTAAAGCTATTCCATTTCCACAAAGAAGTTACTTTACCACTCGACCATTTGAACTTATCCATTCCGATGTGTGGGGACCTTCCCCTATTTTGTCTAAAGGTGGTTTTTCGTATTACGTTGTATTTATTGATGATTTTACTAGATTCACATGGATTTACTTCCTAAGTCGTAAATCCGAAGTTTTTTCCTTCTTTAAAGAATTTCATGCAATGGTCAAAAACCAATTTTTGGGAAATCTATCTATTCTTAGATCCGATTCGGGAGGCGAATATATGTTCAATGATTTTCAAACCTATTTGAAAGAAAATGGAATTTGTCACCAACGTTCTTGCCCCAACACTCCGCAACAAAATGGCCTTGCGGAAAGAAAGCATAGGCACATAATAGAGACTACAAGAACATTGTTAATCTAAAAAAACATTCCAAAATCTTTTTGGGCCGAAGCGGTTCTAACCTCTTCATATCTTATCAATAGATTCTCCATTTGAAAAACTTTACAATATGTCTCCCGATTATAAAAGACTAAGAATTTTTGGATGTAAATGTTTTGTTTTAACCCACAAGAATGATAAACTTTCCCCTAGGGCTATTAAATGCATTTTTTTGGGATATGGCGAAAAACAAAAAGGATATCGATGTTTTGACATACTTAAAAACAAGCTTTATATCTCTAAAGATGTCACATTTCTTGAAGAGGAAAGTGGTTTTTCGCACCAACCAAATGAAAATATTGATTATTCATTCTTATTTGACTTATTGCCTAAAGATGATCATATTGATTCTAATGAATCTCTTAGTGAAGATCTTGTTGAACATCCAAGCGATGATCAAAACCTAGAAGAAAATGTTTCAAGACCAATACAAGTCTACTCTAGAAGGAATGAAAGGAATCCTCCTTGTGCCCTTGAAAGATTTTCCCAAAATGAGTCCATCGAAGAGACTTCTCAAAGAAGGTCAAATCGGATTTCTAAAATACCAAATAGATTTGTTTCTTATGACTCTTTTTCGCCTAATTTTCGAGCATGTCTACTTGCCCTTCACTCTTTTCATGAACCATCTCATTACAATGATGCTAAGCAATATGCTCATTGGAATGATGCTATGCAACTTGAACTTAATGCTCTTAAAAAGGCACAAACTTGGGAAATCATTGATCCTCCCAATGGCAATAAACCCATTGGATGTAGATGGGTTTTTAAAGTGAAAACTAAGAGTGATGGTTCATTGGAAAGATATAAGGCTAGGTTGGTAGCCAAGGGATATGCCCAAGAGTATGGGGTAGATTATGATGAAACTTTTGCCCCCGTTGCTCGAATGACTAGTGTTCGAGCTCTTATTGCTATAGCCGCAGTTAGAAAATGGTCAATCTTTCAACTAGATGTCAAAAATGCCTTTTTGAATGATAATTTAAATGAAGAAGTGTATATGGAACCGCCTCCGGGTATGGATTTAAATGGAAAAATCTTGAAATTAAAAAAGGCCTTATATGGTCTTAAGCAAGCCCCTAAAGCTTGGTATGATAGGTTTAGTAATGTATTAATAAATTTAGGTTTTTCTTCTTGTTATACTGACACTGCTCTTTTTGTTAAAAGGACAGGTGACTCCATTATTATGCTTCTGTTGTATGTTGATGATATGATCATTACTGGGAATGACAAAAAGGGAGTAAATAATGTAAAGTCCATGTTAAAAGAAACTTTTGATATGTCTGACCTTGGTTATTTGAGATATTTTTTAGGGATTGAAGTGGCTTATTCCCCGCGAGGATACATCTTATCTCAGATGAAATTAGCTGCAGAAATTTGTGCCAAATCAGGAATATCTGATGAAAAGAAAGTTGAGACTCCTGAAGTCATTAATGCAAAACTGAGACTTGAAGATGGTGTTCTTCTTGAGGATGCAACCCCCTACCGTCAATTAATCGGATCTCTCACCTATCTATCCATCACACGTCCAGATATTGCTCATGCGGTTCATGCAGTAAGCCAGTTTCAGCATGCACCTACTTCGGTTCATATGGCAGCCGTATTGAGAATTGTCAGATATATCAAAAATACTATATCCAAATGACTCTTCTTATCCTCTTCCTCCTCTCTTGACTTAACTGCTTTTACTGATGTTGACTGGGGAGGAAATCCCAATGATCGTATCTCAATAACGGGTCTGTGTATTTTTTTAGGTGAATCCCTCATTTCGTGGAGATGCAAGAAGCAGCAGAAGGTTGCACTGTCATCCACTGAAGCTGAATATCGGGCCATGGCAATGACAACTATGGAAATCGTATGGCTCAGAAGTCTCCTTGCTGACATGGGCGTCCCCATTTCTACTCCCACCAAGCTCTGCTGTGACAACAAAAGTGCGATTTACATTGCTAGTAATCACACCTTTCATGAGCGGACCAAGCATATTGAAATGGACTGCCATTATGTTCGAGACGAATACCTCAGAGGGACTATCTCATTACCATATGTTACTTCAGAGCATCAACTAGCGGACTTCTTCACCAAGGCGCTCCCAACTCCACGATTCATGTTTCTCCTTAGCAAACTTTCGGTCTTCTCCCCGTAAAGTTTGAGGGGGCGTGTTAAAATATATATATATATATATATATATATATATATATATACATATACTTATATATATACATTCGTATATATACAAGTATATGTATACATATATGTATATATATACATATTCTATTTTATTGAAATACCCGATAGGGGTATTATTGTAATTCTGTCAATGTACTTTTCTTTTTCTTTTTTATCTTTTTTCCCTTTTTCCTTTTTGCTTTTTACTTTTTATCTTTTTATTTTTTCCTTTTAGGATGACCACAAGGGGCCCCACTCTTGTAGTCGTTGGGGCCCCAACGGTCATATTTCTGACCGTTGGAGCTCCCAACGACTACAAGGGAGCCCCCTTGTAGTCTCTTCCTTAGAGCCTCCCTCCTCTATAAATAGAGGAGGTGTTCTCCTTCTTATGTATGGGTTTTATACCCCTCTCTCTTCTCTTCTTCAATATCCAACTTATGACTTTAAGTCATTTCCATATTTGAGAGTTTTTGTGTGTGCACATTTGGTGATTGTGTTCTTGGCTTTAGTGGTCACTCTTTAAGAGTGACATTTGCTCTATTGGTGCTTCCGCCTCTTTTCATTACACCTTACCCCATATGAGGTGCTTTATTATTGAAGCCCATGTAACATAGTTGGAATCAAGAAGAAGCTTGATGGGTTTAATGGTGACATTATCATTGTCATCCATTTCACAAGGTTTTAGGAAAGAAAAAATGTAAAGAGAGAGTAAAGATAGAAAGAGGAGAAAAAAGAGGATAATAAGTACTCTACCAGACTACCACTGATAGTGAGTACAAGTGCTCCTCCAAGCTCTTTATACAATCACGATTTTGAAAGGAACTTCACCCCTTTTCCGAAAAATTTACAAAGGTCCAAAAATAAAAGTAAAGTCTACAAAGGTCCAAAAATAAAAGTAAAAAAAGGTAACCTAACTAATTTCTAACTAGCCTAACTAATAAACTAAAAAGGAATTACATTATGACTATAAAGATATTACATTTTTAACATGAATTGCCTCTTCCAAGTCAAAAAATTAGAATTGTTCAACTTTTCATACATGAGTTGACTAAGAAAACTTAAAGAAAGACCAGACTGGGAAGGGAACGAGTCCATATTTCAAAAGGAAGAAAAATACAAAAAGAAAATGCCGATCACAAAAGAAAAATGTAGAATGTCCAGCACACAACCCAGCGATAACTTGGGAAATCAACTTGTAGTCTTAAAGAAAATTCTACCACCCACGATTCTTTTTTTTTTTTGCGACAAAGACAAACTTTAATATTCTCCTTTTACAGACTACAAGCAGTCATACAGACAACTGAATGTAGTCAAAAATTCAGCTTCCTGTGAAAAAGAAAAAAAAACAGGAATCGACTATGTTAGGATGTGTGAAGGACAATGGGCAATCTGTAATTTTAGAGGACCATGAAAGAAACATGATAGGAAACAAAAGTAATGGATTGGGTGCATCGAAGAAAGGAAGAGTCTCAGATTCACGTGAATAACACAAAGGTTTCAGACACGTTAGAGGTAGAATAACAAATTTTCAGATTGACGTCAAGGGAAAAAATTTATTAGGAAAGACAATATCAACAATCAATAAGAGATAGGATGAATAAAGAAAAGCAGACACAGATAGATTAAAGAAGAGATGCAGACGCAGATTTAAAGAAAACCGAACAAAAAGAAAGATTAATTTTTGACTTGGGAGATTAGAAGATTTCTCTGGTCATACCTTTTGGAAGCGATCCCAGATCCAACTTTGGCGTGGCTCTAATACCATGTTAGAATTTGGAACATCCAGAGTTCTATCATACGAGAAGAATGGAGAGCACAAAGAGGAGTTGCGGCAGAAACCCACGATTCCTAATGCAGGAATCAATTAAATCTATTCTCATTATATGTATAACTAACACAAAGTTTAGGGTATTAAAATACCCTTTTACAACATAACGAAATTACAAGACATTAATGAAGTGTGTCAGCCTTGTACATAATAAGACACGGGTTAGATCCAAACCCAAGATTTGGACCCAAATACTAAATCCAGAGTCCAGACTTCTTTTCAAGCTTCAGGGAAAGGCTCAGTTTGTTTGCAGGCGTTATAACAAGAGTCATCTCATTGGCCATTGTCCGCTCTTCAAGGGGGTCTGCTACCAATGCTAGTAGCTAGGACAAGTGGCACAATACTGACCAAGCAAGCCGGTGGCTCAGGGCAATTAGCAACAACAGAGACTTCAACAGCAGGTGCAGAGGAAGACCAACAGAAGAGTTTACGCTGCCACAACTACCGAACAAAGCAATCAGGTTGACCTGATCAAAAGTATTTTCATAGTCATTGACCATCTTGCTTGTGTTATGTTTGATTGGGAGGCAACCCATTCATTTATATCTTCGTCTTTTGCTGGACTACTTGGCCTTGTTCTGTCTAGCCTAAAGAAGATTCTTGACGTGATGTCTCTGATGGGCGTGTCTACTCAATGTGAGAAGTACCTTCCTGCAGTTCGAGTAGTTATCGAGGGACATGAGTTGTCTGCTGACTTAGTTATACTAGATATGACTTTCTACGACGTCATTCTATGTGAGGATACTAAAATTCTGTGTGTGATTGTGCCCCTGAACCTGATATAGTAGTTCACCTCCCAACCACGGTTTTAGGGAGATTCAACCATTTTGTCTTGGGGTAGTATTGTTGACTCAGCTATAATTTTAGTATATCAAGAAAGTGGCGTCAATGGTTCAGAATTTCCATTGATGTCTCAGTATTAGGTAAGAATTCATAATGTTTCGATGGAATGTGAAGATTTTTCATACTGGTTGAAGAACAAATGTAGAACCCAGTAATAAAATACAAATTGTGTGTTAAGCTACAATTGAGAACCTAATTTGAACTTCAGGAATTTGTGCTTGTTTTGGGTATCCGCATGTTTAAGGAAAAGTGAAAATTAAATTTGTGTGCATTTAATAGGGATGTGCATGCGCAAGCAATTTTGATCAATAACTTAATAAATTATTCATGTATGTACATTGGATCATGTATATTTTATTGTTTAGGATTAGTTCATGCATTCATGCTTATTTAGTTTTGCATGATATTTGGTCGAATGCTTGAATAGTAGAATAATTGTGGTAAGATATCGGTTGTGATATTCCTCTGAAATGTATGCATGAATTTGTTTATGTTATTTCCTTACTATTTGGATTTTTAGAGGAATTCATAAAAGGACTTCAGTTCTTACCCATTTTATTAAAATTGTTTTATAGGCACGGATGCTCAGTAATGTCCTGATTAGCTGGCTGAAGATTGCAAGCCTTGTGACTAGTTTCTGGGTTCTTATAGGATGTCTTGCATGATATGGATATAGATGATTTTTTTTATGTGTCGCATATTTGACTTTTGATAAATAAATAAAGTTTGATTTATTTTCTTCATTTGATTCAATGCACGATATGGTTTGTGGTATGGTATATTAAATTTGTGATGCCCCGGATCCTTGGGTTAATTTCCGCAATTGTTTAAAAAAAAAACACTATTTTTACGAGGGTTAGTTGGGGTCGTTACAACATGGACTATTTGGAAAGACAAATTGGCCAAGAATTTTTTTCAAAAAATTTTTATAGCTCTCTAAATCAGCTTTAAGCTCTTTTTAGCTTGTTGGATTTGTCAAAAAGATCAAAGTGTTGCATGGAATTTTCAAATATCTCTGATTCAGAAGTATTACAAAAACTTATGGGGTGAATTTAGAATTTCCATATATCCTCATTTCCAGTGATTTCTAAATTTTTCAAGCACGCAAGTCCATAGTCAGCAGGATCATAAGTTGCAGGAAGTGTTCATAAGTCACCAAGACTGATAGATGCTGAGAGGGGAATAAATTGCCTCTCTTGCACTCCAAACTGAATAAAGAACCTGGTAAATGCACTTCGCCCAATCTAGAAGATGGTTTATGATGAGATTTCCCAACCCATGATAACACATGGGACTTACAAAGTCCAAGTAAAAAGCAGGAAAAAACTAGCCCCCAAAGGTACCAACCAAAAGGTCCCACCCTGTTGTAAATTTGTGTCTCCATCTCAATTAAGTTCTCAACTAAGAGAAGAGGGGGAATAATGAAACACTGCAAATGCCTACATGCAGTGTAAATTCTAAGACATTTTTCATGCTTTAGAATATTTCAGCTCTAGAATATATCACATATCACTGTTTTCTGCCCTTGTAATTTTAACGATTAAATTCTTTGCATGAAGCTTGGGAACTATTCATCTATTTGCATAAATATTTTATCTATCTGAAAAAGGTTGACGGGTGTATTTATCTCACTTTATCCCATTGAGTGTAAGCAGTTGCCCACTTTTTCATGAGAAAACAAGTCATCTGAATTCACAACACCCTCAGCTTCATTTCAGATAACAAGTATCACATCTTAACCAAACACAACTGTTTTTTAAATATTTCTTTGTTGATTAAGATATGCATAAGATTTACATAATCGTTATGATATTGAAATGGTAACTGTTTATCACCTGCAACTGCAATATCTTTAACTTCTAATTTCTTTATTTCTCTTTACCTTTACTGGTGGAAAAATAGAGTAACCTATCATCTAATCTTTAGCCAATACAATTCCAACTTTGAAGTGAAAAGCATCAGAACAAGTTCTTGATACTTGAGAGATCCCCACAAGCATATGATCCATTAAACAACATTATTGGAAACAAAAGCAGTAGACATAAAAATCCAGTAGGTAAGGATTACTTGGTGTCAGTATGGATCAGAATTTGGTTTAAGAACTTACACAGGAAGCCGTGGATCAGTGAGATATCTCTCACGCAAAATTTCTATAGAATGCAGCTGCAAGAAATACATGAAAAAGTTTTTCATACAACTGTGGACATAGTCCTTCAGGTCACAAGCAAATAAAATTACCTTTTCTGGTGCAGGCACAGAAGGCATGACAACAACTTGATGTTCAAACCCTAGCTCTGGCTTCTGCAACACAAGTAAGTCTTCATTATTTGTATGCTATATTGTGATAAAATAATAAGTGCACAAACACAATGCCAAGGGCAACAAATGTGCACATCCACAAATACAAAAGCCACTTATGGGCCAAATACAAAGAGCCACTAAGGGCTAACACATAAAGCTCACAAAAGGGAGACAGAACACAAATACAAAATAAAAACTATTATTCAAAATGCTTAGAACAAGCATTACATAAAGAAGGAGCCAACATCCCCTTTATATACAAGTGGGGGCATTGGGGAGCTCCCAGTATAGTCATTGGGAGCTCCCCAACAGTCATATTTATGACGGTTGGAGAGCCCCAACTCTGTGGTCATATTGACTATAGAGACCCTAAACAAAAAAGGAAAATACATAATATATATAACAAAAGGATAAAGATACAAAACTGTCTCTAATGGACACCACCTATTACATGTACAAAAAAGACCAAAATACCCCTGGTCATATACCCAAAGTACAGAACCCAACATATATATATATATATATATTGTAATATCTTGTAAATTTTCCCGACATTTTCAAGTTCAAATTTTTTTTCATATCGCCGACTCCAATTGTTTGGGATGAAGGCGTAGTTGTTGTTGTTGTATGTCAAAAAATTTGAAAATGATAAATATGGGATGATGTCAACATGGGCCCGGACATGGTTCAGGGCCCATTGAAGAGATCCATATATGATATATAACACCTGCGAATTTTATTCATTAACGTTTAAATTTGAGCGAAATTCAAGTTAAATTCAGGCAAAATTCAAGGGTTAAATGGAACTAGGACCCTAGTTAGATCCATTATGAAATGTACATCTCGTAGGAGATCTAATTTGGCAATTTTGGATATGGGTTTGTCAACTACAGAGAGAAAGAGGGAGGAAAAGAGGAGAGAGAAAGAGAGAGAGGGAGAGGAAAAAAAAAGAAAGAGACAAAAAAAAGGTCATCACCTTCTTTCTCTTCTTCTATTCTTTTCACATATTTTCAGCAAAACAAGGTACGGGTTCCTCTCTTTTTCCGATAGAAGAGAGTTTAGCATGTCTTAAATCATATGAGTTTAAGGGTTGATCATTTCTGCGTATATATACTACATATTTTTTATGTTCTTGATGCTTAAAATTGATTTTCTGCATTCCTGAATATGTCTGCAAATTTCTGCATGTATATAGTATGTATTTTTTATGTTCTTGATGCTTAAAATTGATTTTTTGCATCCCTAAACATGTTTGCAAATATCTGCATGTATATACTACATATTTTGTATGCTCTTGATGCTTAAAATTGATTTTCTACATCCCTGAACATGTCTGCAAAATTCTGCATGTATATACTATGTATTTTTTATGTTGTTGATGCTTACATTCAATTTTTTGCATCTTTGAACATGTCTGAAAATTTTCGCATGTATATACTATGTATTTTTTATGTTCTTCATGCTTAAAATTGATTATTTGCATCCCTAAACATGTTTACAAATTTCTGCATACATATACTATATATTTTTGGTGTTCTTGATGCTTAAATCGAAGTTTATGCATCTCTAATCATGTCTGAAAATTTCTGCATGCATACCATAAAGATTTTTATCATTCTTGATGTTTAAATCTAAGTTTATGCATCTCTAATTATGTCTAAAATTTTTGGCATGCATACCATGAAGATTTTTATGGTTCTTGATGCTTAAATCCAAGTTTATGCATCTCTAATCATGTTTGAAAATTTTTGCATGCATACCATGAAGATTTTTATCGTTCTTGATGCTTAAATTCAAGTTTATGCATCTCTAATCATGTCTGAAAAATTTTGCATGAATACCATGAAATTTTTTTATCGTTCTTGATGCTTAAATCCAAGTTTATGTATATCTAATCATGTCTGAAAATTTCTGTATGCATAGCATATATAGTTTTATTGTTCTTGATGCTTAAATTCAATTTTATGCAACATTGAATGTATCTGCAAATTCCTGCATGTATATTCTATGTATTTCTGTGTTCTTGATTTGATTTACAGCACATATAGTGTACACACATGTGCTGGTTGCGTTCTTGATGAGATTCGCAACAGCGTATTTGCGTACACATGTACTGGCTGCATTCTTGATGAGATACACAGCATATATATATATATATATATATATCTGTGTGTGTGTGTGTGTTGTTCGTGTTCTGGACAAGTTTGCAGCAGCATGTATATATATATATATACATATATATATGTGTCGTCCGCGTTCTGGATAGGTTCGCAGCAACATATATACACTTGTATATATGTTGTCCGCATTCTAGACACGTTCACAACAGCATATATATACATATATATGTGTTGTCTACATTATGGACAGATTCACAGCAGCATATACATATGTATATATGTTGTTATATGTCGTTTACACTTGCCTCCCATGCTTTAGTGTTTGTATATGCTGTCCGCATATGCCACATGCATATGCTGTCCATGCATATGATGTTTGCACATGTGTGCACATACTGTTTGCACATGCCTAATTGCACATGTTGAGGTATAGGCTGCCTACATTATGTTGTTTGCATTACGTTGTTTACGCTATGTTGTTTGCTTTTGTACAACGTCGCCACCTTATATATGTGATTTGTGTTCGAACATGAAATTTTGATTATGTGTTTCATGTTCATTGAAAAATCTTGCAATGCTAATTCATTGTAGTAATATCTGATTCACTGACGGGGCCGTTGAGGGTCCGTTGAGGGTCATGAGCATGTGTTGCTTATGAAATATTAAATTGTGATTTTTGCATTGCAAAATGATTTTATTGGAAATTGGTTTCACTAAATTAATTACACTGTTGAACTTGATGGGACAAGTGCCCGAATTTGTTATTGCATTTGGATTTACATTAATTGTTGTAGTGTAAAGAACTCCTAACTAATTGAGATGGTAAAAGAGATCAAACAATGTAATAATTTTTTTTCTTGGTGTCCTTCTGAAAGGGTGGGTACCTTGGATGGCGGTCACGAGAAACTATAAGAATACTAAACACCATGTGCATTTGTTGTCCCCAAGAACCTAATGAGTGGTTCGTGTTCCTGGCCATAGTTATATATATATATATATATATACTATTTCTTTATTTTCTATTTTAATGCCCACTAGGAGCAATTTAGTCTTTTTCTATTTATATAAATAGATATATCCACTAGAGACATTTTTTATCTTTTTTATTTTTATTTTATTTCTTTTTCTTTTTTCATTTGAGAAACGGCAAAAGGGTCCAACCATAGAGTCGTTGGGACCCTCCCCAATAGTCACAATAAAAGAGAGAGAGGCATTGGGGCTCTCACAATGAAACAAAATACCCCTATCAAGTATTTTGGAATAAATAGAAAATATATATCTATGTATATACGCATGTATATATATTATGTATATATATTTTTAATACGCTCCCTCAAACTTTACGGGGAGACAACCGAAAGTTTGCTAAAAAGGAATAGAAAATGAGGAGCAAGAAGAGTTTTGGTGAAGAAGTCTGCCAACTAATAATCTGGGGCGACATAAAGCAAAATAATAGTTTCTCTTAAATATTCATCACGAACATAATGACAGTCCATCTCATTATGTTTAGTGCACTTATGAAATGTATGATTGCTTGCTATGTAGATCACACTTTCGTTGTCAAAGCACATCTTTGACGAAGTTGAGATGATGATCCACATATCATTGAGAAGACTTTTAAGCCACACAATCTCCATGGTTGTAGTTGCCATGATACGATATTCAGCTTCGGTGGATGACAAAAACACCTTTTGCTGCTTCTTGCACCGCCAGAAAATACGCGAATCTCCTAAAAAATACAAAAACCAGTAGTTGAGATTCGATCATTAGGATTACCTCCCCAATTAGCATCAGTATAAGTAGTTAAATCAAAAGATGAGGAAGAGGATAAAAAAAACCCTTTTGAAAGTGTTCTTGATATATCGCACAATTCTCATTACTGTTGCCATATGAACCATCGTAGGGGCATGCTGAAAGTGGCTTGTCGCATGAATCACATGAGCAATATCTGGTCAGATGATGGATAGATAAGAGATCCAATTAATTGTCGATATAGAGTAGGATCGTCAAGCAAAACACCATCTTTAAGTCTTAATTTTGTATTTATAACTTCTGGAGTCTCCACTTTCTTTTCGTTTGAAATCCCCAACTTAACACAAATGTCAACAGCTAATTTCATTTGAGAGAGTATGTATCTTCTATGTGAATAGGCCACTTTAATACCTAAAAAATATCTCAAAAAACCCAAGTCAGACATATCAAAGTTTTATTTAAAATAGTTTTAGTTTCATTCACTACTTTGTCATTTCTCGTGATGATCATATCATCAACATATAAAAGAAGGATCACAATAGAGTCACCTATTTTCTTGACAAAAAGAGCAGTGTCAATATAGCAAAAAACAAAACTCAAATTAATTAGTACATTACTGAATTTATCATACCAAGCTTTAGAAGCTTGTTTAACACCATGTAATGCCTTTTTTAATTTTAAAACTTTTTTGTTCAAATTCATGCCGAAAGGAGGATCTATATAAACTTCACGAAGATCGCTATTTTAAAAAGTATTGTTAACGTCTAATTGATAAATAGGTCATTTTTTAATAAATGCAATAACAATGTGAGCTCAAACACTTGTCATTCGAGCAATCGAGACAAATGTCTCATCATAATCTACCCCATACTCTTGAGCATATCCTTGGGCCACTAACCTAGCCTTATATCTCTCTAAAGACTCGTCACTTTTAGTTTTTACTTTAAAGACCCATCTACATCCTATAGGTTTCTTTCCTCGTGGAGGATTAACTATTTCCCAAGTTTGAGCTTTCTTAAGTGCATTAAGTTCAAATTTCATAGCTTCATTCCAACAAGGATATTGTTTGGCATCATTATAATGAGATGATTCATAGAAAGAGTGAAAGGCCATTAAGCATAAACTAAAATTTAGAAAAAAAGAGTTATAAGATACAAATCTATTTGGTGCTTTAGAAATACAATTTGATCTTCTATGTGAAGATTCTTGTAAAAATGTGTTTTGAAAGAATTTATCGCGAGCACATGGATGAATACCTTCTTCTCTTCTAGTATAAACTTGTATATTACTTGATATATGTTCATTTAAATCTTCACGTAAACCATTATCCTCATTGTTAAGAGATTGTTCATTATAATTAACACCATCATCAAGGGACTCAAGAATCTCAATAGGATTAGATTCATCTTTTCTGGATAGTAAATCAAATAAAAAGGAGTAATCAATGTTTTATTTTGGTTTATTATTTTCAAAACCATTTTCATCTTCAAGAAAGGTAATGTCTTTTGAAATATAAAGTTTATTGTTTATTATGTCAAAACATCGGTATCCTTTTTTATTTTCTCCGTACCCCAAGAAAACACACTCAATAGCCTTTGAAGAAAGCCTATCATTCTTACGAGTAAGAACATAACACTTATAACCAAAGATTCTTAGTCTTTTAAAATCCAGTCATTTTATAAAGTTTTTCAAATGAAAAAACATTGTTTAATGGCATTGAAGGAGTTCTATTAATTAGGTAAGATGAAGTTAGAACAACTTCGGCCCAAAAAGCTTTTGAAATATTCTTGAAGATTAAGAGAGTCCTAGTAGTTTCTATTATACCATTTTGTTGCGGAGTTTTATGACAGGTTTGAGAAAGTAAATATTCCTTAGGAGAATAAGCAACCTCTATTGCTAGAACAAATCTAAGAAATTCAAGATCAGTCATTTCAAAATATTCTTTTAAGAATACATTTAATATACTTTACTCCTTGTTTGTCTTCACTTGTGATGATCATATCATCAACATAAAGAGAGTGAATTATAATCCCTGCATTAGATTTCTTAGTAAATATGGCAGTATCAATATAGCAAAATTTAAAACCAAGTTTGAGCATAACAGAGCTAAAATGATTATATCAGGCTTTGGGTGCTTGTTTTAAACAATCATTCTCAATCAAAACACCTTACCAGAAGGAGTTTCATAGCCAAGAGGTGTATCCATATAAACTTTTTTTAAATCCCCCATTTAAAAAACATTTGTTATATTCATTTGGTGGATAGCCTAATCTTTAACCACAGCAACAACTATGAGGGTCCTAATTAAAGTCATTCTAGCTACAGGTGCAAATATTTCGTCATAGTTTATCCTGTATTTTTATACATAACCTTTGAAAACTATAGTTTTTTTATCCCTAGGCAAATAAGATATTTTTCAAGTGCTCCTAACTCTTAATTCATAGCTTTTATCCATTCGGGATATTCATCAAATATAAACCTTTAAGGGGCAAAATACAATCCACAAGGAGAAAAACAAGTTAATATTATGACATACAAAATGCATTCAAATATACATGAACAAAACATCCAATGAAAGTAATTTGCAATACGAATGACAAAGAGAAATGAACACAAGTCATATATAAAAATATCCAAGATCATTCTTAAGCATAATCAATCGATGATGTTTTTCAAAGAATTAATTTAGCATAATGAGAGCAATATCTTAAAGTCAATAATTGAAGTCACAAAAATATGAGACATGAGCATGTCGATACGAGAGCATACAAGATATTCATGGTATTACCAAAGAATAAAAATTATGATGACTCAAGATATAAATTATACAAGCATCTAAATTTCTCAATGAACACATTTTTAACATAAAATTCACTTAATATACCTAATAATCATGCTTTGACACATGCTTAAGGAAAGCAATGATCATTACAATAAAACAAAATACATACAACAAAAAAATTAGTATTTAACAAACAATATGAAAAACATATAAGCATAGTATTTAAGATTTTAAAGAAAACCACATACTCTTGTAAAATATAATTTTTATGATGACATTTTTCAAAAAATATACATATTCATAATCAAAACATATATTTCTTGTAAACATGCTTACACAAAAACATATTTGAAGACAATTCATGTAAACATGCTTAAGATTTTATTCATATGCCTAAGTCTTTTCAGTTGACAATTCATGTTAAGCAATACATGAAGCATAAATTATGATATTTGATGCAGATAATCTGATTATACAGCAAGCCTAATGAGGCATGGAATTGGCAATGTTTGAATGTAATTGTATCATGTGTAATTGCATGAAATTTGCAATTGATATGCATGTGATTGAACGTGTGGACAAATTGATACATGATATGCTTGTAATGATAGCATGATCCGAAAATGCACAAGTTGTATACATGAAGTGATATATGAATAAATGTCATGTTTAAATTGTGCATGCATAAATATAAATGATTAGTCTATCCTGACTGTGTCAATACATAGTGATTGCATTACTTGTATAATTTTTATGGTAGAAACAAATCAAAAGCATACATAAAGTGCCATGAATATTATTGCATATGAACTAAGAATGTGGTTGCATATTTGCATTGGCACGCTTAACAAGAGAGTTAATTAAGAAATTAAAGTTAAATTAATTCTCTTGTGGCTTATTGAGATAGTAAGTATGCTACTTAGTGACTCTGTGGGGATATTGTTTTAGCACGAAGGGTTGTTTTGTCCCCTATCTACAGAGTTGGTGACAGGGAGAACTATCATGACTTGTTTGCAGTGTGGTAGGTAAGACTCACGAGGAAAAACTGATATATCAAGTTGTAAGAGGTTGGGAATTCTCTCTAAATTATTCTTTTTCTTCTCTAGAGATAATACCAGTGTTGGGGCGTTACGCAGGCTAATAAGATACAATTGCTTGAATATACAAACCTGGGTCATACCTCTAGACTGAGAGAATTTGTGTTATACCCACATATATGTGATATTGGCAAGTGAAAACAATAATGTGAAATGCATGTAGATAGAACATTGCATGCATTATTTAATCAAGAAAATGATAATTGAAGATAAGAACTTACTCATGCATGAAGAACTCACATCACTGAAATGGTAAGTTCATACATTCTTGTAAATGTTCGTGTATGTGCATGCTTTGTTGCATTGTTGCAAATCTTAGCATGAATGAGTGTGCATAAAGTTGTCTTGTTATTTTGTTAATTAGCATGATTTTATGTTTATTGCCTACTAAGATATGTAATGAAATATGCGGAAAAGCAAAGAGTGCATTAAGCACTTACAACATCCACTAATGAATAAACAAAAGGGCTAACACCCAAACCCACAAGAGACAACACAACATAAAAATATAAATGTCTCTTATTGAAAAGTGAGAGAGCTCTCTTGAGTGAAAAATACAAGAGGGGTTCACCCCTATTTATACACAAAAGAAGGAGAGGGGGAGTGGCCAAAAGGCCTTAAAAGGAGAGCCCCCAACGGTCACAAATGTGACCGTTGGGGGCCCCATCGACTCCATGGTGGGGCCCCTTTGTGTGAGAAAAAAAACACAAAATAAAAAATATAATATACAAAAAACAAAAAGGAAAATAAAAGAAGAAAAACAAGTACCCCTATCGGGTACTTGTGAAATGACTAAAATACCCCTATCGGGTATTTTAGACATATATATATATATATATATGAATTACATATATTTTAACAAGATATGTGTAACGCCCCAAATTTCAAACTTAACCTTTTCATAAAATCAGGCAAGAGACTAGAAATATCTCTTTCCTTCAGAGTTTGTTTACGAAATCAGCGAAAGATTTTTCTTTGATAAATCATAAGGCAAGCTGAACACTTTGGGCACGTTAGCTAAAAGAACCAAAACTCACAAGATTCGGATATTCTAAGGGAAATCCGATACAAAGCCAAGCGTCCAGGACGCGAGCTAAGAGCAGGAAGAAGAAGCCTTGAAGCCATCTCGCAATCGCCCGTAGTGTACCTAATCATCACCTGTACCCATAGAATGGGTTAGTTTCGCGAAAAACTAGTAGGTGCACAAGAGAGACTACAAAGAACTGAATTAAGTACATTTAATTCAGTAGGCTACGCAGTTTAAAGCAGATATGCAGTTAAACAGGTAAGCAATGCAAGCAGGTGAATAGTGCAAACACGTAAGCAGTATAAGCGAATAAGGCGTGCGAGCGAGTAAGTAGTGCAAGCGAGTGCGTAAGTAGTGCAAACAGTAAGCAGTTCAAAGCAAGTAAGCAGTGCAACTGACCAACGCAGCATACGATCCATTTGATCGTAAGTTGAGAATTACTACGCAACAAGCTTGTCCTCGTTCCTAGAACGAGGTCTCTGCATCTAATCACCATCAGGACATCGTTTGACTACTTCTAACAAACGCATTGTCCTGAACAACCTTAATCTATCCTCATCTCTCAAAGTCTTACGCGGCTAACCGTCACCAGTTATGACGCACTAAGGCGTCATACTTTCTCAGAGAATCTCACCCTTCCGTAGAAGGTCCAAAACATGATCACTAACTCAAATCACTAACGATCTGATTCTCACATCTGAGTCATGCACGTAATCATGCTAAAACAGAAAGCCAAAACTATGAATTCATAGTTGGCTATCACAAACAATCTCAGAAGATCGTCACAGCTCACCATAACTTTTTATGGTAAGCGAAAACACAAGATCCACGTCGGATCGTTCGGTCCGAGAGATATACGACCGGACAAGGAATTACCGCCCTAGAGGGTATACCTGATCTTAGACGCTACACTTCCTCACAGGAGTTCACCGTCTTTGCAGTTACCCGTTCGTGGACAGTGTACATTCTCACAGAGATCTCCCACTCTAGCTGGGTCACCCGATCTGGGAAATGTATAACCTTACAGCGAAACCTTTGAGAAACTGATCCCCAACATATGCCATATCCAATGAAAATCATTGTGATACACGCATCAACACAAAAGACCGCTCTTGGGGTCGATAGCTACTAATACAAACAACAAGATCAACGCTGGATCACCTGGTCTGGGAAATGTATAATCTCACAAGGAATTCCGCCCTAGATGGTATACCTGATCTTGGACCATACACTTCCTCACAGGAGTTCACCGTCTTTGCAGTTACCCGTTCGTGGACAGTGTACATTCTCATAGAGAATCTACCACTCTAGCCGGGTACCTGGTCTTGATCATACATGCCCTCGCAGATAATCCTTTGGAGATCAGGTGCTCGTCAGACACCCTACTCGGTGATACACGCATTTATACAATCGACTGCTCCGAACAGTTGACTGCTCTCGAGGTCAGTAGCCACAATATGGGCACAAGCATGTATATCAGCAATATGCATTGTATCACTCCGCGCAGAAGCATATAATCCTACGCATCGTATGTTTGCCACGAAGAATATTGCAATCCTTAAATAGGCCCTCAAAGCATGTGTAAACGACACATGAGAACGCGCAGATATGACAATTCAGTTGATTCTATGGGCGAAGGGTAACTAACTCTACCCGTCGGCCAAACAAAACAACTGAATAAGACAAGCACTCATAACAATGCTCGTAAAACATATAATTACCATAAAATGGCTCAGTCTATGAACAAGTAATTAAATTAATCGTAAGGCATAAACCATTACATCACAAGTCATTCATAAGCAATTATACAACAACAATTATATCACAATATGTAAGCAACTTATAAGACAAGCGGCCACATCAATCCTAGTTGCCACCAGTTCGTAGATTACGAGCTATATGCAATTACATCAATCATAAGAGATGCAAGCCAACAAGTGTTACGCTACAATAAGCACCAAACGGTTCGACCAAGGGATAAAGCAAGTCACATGCTAATATGTAGCAACTGGTATAATGCTATTATTATAAGCATTTAACTAGCATGAGAAACTCCTTATTACTCTGCAAAGAACTGCGTAAGCAGTTTAACCAACTAGAGTAACGCCTTGACAGACGTGCACCGTTCAACGAGTAGCATACTGAACTATCGAGCAAGCAAGCGAATTAGTAGTGCAAGCGAATCAGTAGTGCAAGTGAATCAGTAGTGCAAGCGAATCTCACGACCCATGACCAGTGTGAACAAACCTTATGTTTTGATAATTACTGGCCTGCGGGTACGCGCAGGCAAAACATATAAACAACTGAGACTAGTTCGGGCATCTGTTATTCTATGTATTTTCGATAACCCGAATAGCTAGTTGAGTCCGCTCTAAAGGGGACGACATTAGCCGAGAGAGGATTCCTCAGAGGCTGAAAAACAGTGCCACGGATGCATCCAACTTCTGCAAAAGTGTTGAGCTAACTTGTGTAGCCCCTATCCCCTAACTCCAATGACTGGGGAGGCCGGATCTTTGCCCGTGGGGTGGTTGTTAACAACTTGTCCATTGGAGTTTTTGTACCGATCTGTCCTCTCCCTTGACAGACAACCAGAAGTGAACGGGTGCGTTAGGGGTTGCTTAACTAACGACCCATTCTATGTTGTGGTATTTAAACCACTCGAGCATCTTGCCTGTGAAGGCGAATGTGAGGCCATTTATGTGATTACAACATTTTACATTTAGCATTGTTCGAGGTCGCACGACCGTCTCATCCGATCATCGCAGTACTAGACGTGTCGTGCACGACTACAAGTACTCTAGGATGAAGGGGGGGTATAGCTTCTCAATAGAAGCCTCAACAGGAGTGTTTCACAAAGATGTAAAGTTTATCTACTTTACTTTATCTTTTGAAACAACAGTACCTTGTGCCAACATTATGCATGTGATTATCTCGAATCACATCCGCTATCGGGGTATCTACATGTCTCGCATGACTCGATACCGGCCTCGATAAACGAGATACGGGTTTCTCAACAGAACACCCGCTAAGAAGTTCGCTTGAACCCCCAATTCGGGATCACCCGAGATATGCCAAAAAGGCGAGCAGAAACAGCCAGTCACATCCTTCCAAATGCTTCGATTTGGAGCAGTCTTCGATGCTTTTGCGCAGCTCCCTGAAATCTCAAGTCGACTCTGCAGGACTGCACACACGAAGAGCCAGGATCCTTGCGAGGTATCCCTATCCTTAGACGAGGATATGCCGCTCTCTCCCGACTGAACTCTTGTCGCAAGAGGGAGAGGGGTAAATGCCCCTTTCATCCTCCACGAGGATGCCTTTAAGGCATACACAAAGATCAAGAACCTGCACGTCATCTGCAATAGCAAGGCAATACCAACACCTATGCAAAGGCAAGAGCCTAGGCGCAAAGCGCGACGGCAAGGTAAAGGCGGTAAGCAGAAGTGCAACGCAGAATCTTTGTGTGATGCTCGGCGGCAAAGTAAAGGACAAGGATTGCGAAACCGCGTCCTTGAGTTAAATGCATACTCGTATAAATATATATATATATATATATATATATATTTATTTATTTAATGGTCTCTTTTTAGTTAATTGAACTTAATTTCATCATCCAAGTCTTCTGTGCAATCTTTCCCTACCTTTGAAAGTTGCAAGCTTGCTGTCGTCTGCGGATGTACGCGATTGATGGCTCGGGTCGCGGAGCGCGAGCAATGTCCGTCGTACGAGCTGCAAAAGTAACGATCTTAGCAAGCTAATACCAAAATAGGAAGTCAGGGGCACTATCGCCGTCCTGACGTAAGGGAGCAGAGGTAGGCGCATCGTGGACATGCGCACCTGCTATACGCGCAAAGAGCAGGGGATGGGCCACGAGCCCTTGCTGACATGCTGTCAGCGAACAACAGGGAGGCAGGGTTGTGCCCCTGCCTTATGAAGGCAACGAGGGAGGTCGAGGCGTCGCCCTGCTTGCCAAAAGAGCAAAGAGACAGGGGGCCAAGCCCCCACCCGTTAGCACAAAGTAGGAGGCAGGAGGCTTCGCCCCTGCCTGCCGAATACACCAAGAGACAGGGGCTTGGCCCCTGCCGGCCGAGCACGCAAACAAGCAGGGGCGAAGCCCCTGCCTGACGCCCGAGAAGAGGGAGCAGGGAGGGGCTCAACCCCCCTCCCCTGTCGTAACAAGTAGCAGGGAGGGGCTCGGCCCCCTCCCCTACCGTATCACAAAGCAGGGAAGGGGCTCAGCCCCTCCCCTGCCATAACAGAGAGCAAGGAGAGGGCTCAGCCCCTCCCCTGCCTAAAAGGGAGCAGAGAGGAGGGGCTCGGCCCTCCCCTGCCGTGACAGAGGGGACAGAGAGGAGGGGGCCGAGCCCCTCTTCTGCCGTGACAGGAGGCAGGGAGGAAGGGCTCGGCCCCTCCCCTGCCTTGACAGAGGGCACAGAGAGGAGGGGGTCGAGCCCCTCCTCTGCCGTGACAGGAGGCAGGGAGGAGGGCTCGGCCCCTCCCCTGCCTTGACAGAGGGCACAAAGAGGAGGGGGTCGAGCCCCTCCTCTGCCGTGACAGGAGGCAGGGAGGAGGGGCTCGGCCCCTCCCCTGCCTTTACAGAGAGCAGCAGAGAGGAGGGGGACGAACCCCTCCTCTGCCGTAACGGAGAGTAACAGAGAGGAGGGGGTCGAACCCCTCCTCTGCCGTAACGGAGAGCAGCAGAGAGGAGGGGGTCGAACCCCTCCTCTGCCGTAACGGAGAGCAGGGAGGGGTGTTGTGCCCCTCCCCTGCTAAAAGGGGGCACAGGGAGGGGATTTGACCCCTCCCGTGGCCATAGAGAGAGGTGAGGGAGAGAGAGAGAAAAGACTGCGAAGAAAAGAGGGCATACCTGGTGGTCGCCGACGGCGGCAGCGGCGCCGTCGGTGGCAGGTCGCAGGTGGCGGCAGCGTCGGCGTGGTCGCAGAGGGGGGCTGTCGCCGACGACGGCCTAACAGTCCTCTTCAGCAAATCACCGAAGACGAGGGAGAATCGGGGAGAGAGAACGAGAGAGGAAGAAGGGGGCGGGGGTTCTCTTTGAAACCCCTGCCTCCCTGTGTTAAAAACACGGGAGGCAATGCCTCCATTCGGGTCCGGATCTGACCCGAATCCAAACTTAAATTATTATTTTTTCGGTTATTACAATATGTATTGTGTGATTGATGGGCGAGCCTATGCATGAATGTATTCTGATATCGTGCATTTATTGCAAGTATGTAATTTTCAAACAGGCTTTCACAAGTCTGACCTATTTTATGGGATTTCAGGTAAATTATGATGTGCAACTGCGGAGCGGATACAGAATGCTTGAGCGGCATCGAGAGCCAGTCTTTTCTTTTCCCAAGGATAGTTTTGGAAAGATAATTATTGCTATCAAAATACTTTGATATGTATTTTAAATATTTCTGATTGAATTAAATCTTAATGTTATTTACAATTTAATTCAATTATCATGATATGTAACCCGCCTAGAATGCTTAACCCAAAGAAAAAGGTTAACTCTGTTGTTTTAAAAAGAAAAAAAAATACTATGAAATTTTAGGGTTAAAATCTTTAGGTGTTACAAATTCAAATGATTTAGAAGGAAAAAATGTTCTTTTGGGAAAGGAAAGAGCTAAAAATTTTTCAACACATTCCTCACAATGAAAATTTTTATTACAAAATTTGTTCAAAATTCAAATATGGTACAAAAGATAACTTTTAAAACTAGAATGTCCTAATCTTTGATGCTACAAAACTGTCTATATTTTGAACATTATAACAAAAATTATCTTTTGGAAGAAGAAGATGATCCAAGTAGTAGAGGTCTCTTTCTCTATGTCATTCCCCAATTTGCTTCTCGGACTAGAGATCTTACACCCAACATTGCTTAGATGAGAAGGAGACACTATACCCATGGTCGGTAATTTGAGAAACATAGAGAAGGTTTAAATTTAATTTTGAGACAAACCCAATTTTTGGAATAAATTTTTTTGAAGTACTTCTGAAATTCTCAATGCCTTTTATATTAATAGAGGACCCATCAACGGTGAAAATATTATTTTGCGTAGTGCAACATTTGGAAAACAAAAAATATGTGGAGTAATATGAAATTAGGTGCCAAAATATAAAAGCCAAGAAACCTTACTAGGAGGTGAAGATGTAAAGACCGACTATGGCTCCTGAAAGAGAAAAGGAGTTCTTTATTAGTGGACGAAGGGCCTCCATGATTTTAGATAATGTAGTTTCAATGAATTTTAAATCTTCATTGGTTTCACTTCTTTTTTCGTGAGACGTTCCCATGGAGGCAATCTTTTATCCTCTCTTCCCTTGAAGTTGGGACAATAGGATTTGATGTGTCCGGGTTCTCCACAACTATGACATACTATTACTTTTTCTTGTTATCATCATATCTAGGTCTCCCATAATAAGATTTCGAAAAATGTGGTGGTTTGTAAACATTTGTATTGGCACCCGTTCTTGAAATTGCCAAAACATTATCCTTGATCTCTTCAGAATTGGATATGGATTTCAGCTTTGTTTCCTCCGTACACACTTTGAGCCAAGACTTCATGCAAGGAAAGAGGTTTTTCCCTATCAATGACATTGACCCGAACTTGTTCAAATTCGGGTTAAGACCTCTAAAAAATTAGAACAATTATTCCTCATGCTTGCACTTTTTCCATTCTTGAGCATTCTTAGGTGTCTCCCATATAGGCTCAAGCTTAGTCAATTGATCTCAAAGTCTTTTGAGGGTATTATAGTGTTCCCTCACCGTTTTAACTTCTTACTCGCAATTATGTATTCTGTTATTAAGATCCCACTTGTGAGCAATATCTTTTTGGGTATAGGTTTGTGTAACATTCCCAAGATTCATCCGCTCTTTCAAATTCAAGAATATTGGAGCATGAATCCTCATGCATACTACCCATAAAGAGAGAAAGAACCTTGGCATAGCCCACTTCCTACTCCTTATAGGCATTTTATATTGAAGCATAGCCTCTTATTTTTCGACTCCCTTAAGGCTCTCCTCCTTAGATTTACCATCGGCTCCAACAACCATTTTTGTAAGAATTAGTTGTGGTTCTAATGCAGAACCATCAACAAATTGCCATATATCTTTGTTCATGAGGATTCTTTTCACCAACGTGGCCCACATATTGTAGTTTTTTCATTAAATTTAATGGGAACAACGGTTACAAATTCATTATCAGCCATAGAGGAGAAGAAGAGGAGAAAAAAAAAGAGATAGAGAGACAAGAACAAGAGGAAGAGAAGTCCCAAGCTAATGTAGATCCATTGTAAGCTTCTTTACATGTTCTGAGCTTTCAACATGTCCACTTTTCTAATCCACAAGACTTCAAGAGCTTCTAACTCTGATACCAGGTGATGAAATAACAAGTGCACATACACAATGCCACAAAAGGGCTACAAATGTGCATATTCACAAATATAAAAGCCACTTATGGGACAAATACAAAGAGCAGCTAAGTGCCAACTAATAAACCTCACAAAAGGAAAAAGAGCACATATACAAAATAAAAAGTACTATTCAAAATGCTTAAAAGAAGCATTACATCAAGAAGGAGCCAACAGCCCCTTTATATATAAGTGGGGCATTGGGGAGATCACAATATAGTCGTTGGGAGCTCCCCAACGGTCATATTTATAATCGTTGGATAGCCCTATACAAGTGGGGGCATTGGGGAGCTTCCAATATAGTCGTTGGGAGCTCCCCAACAATTGTACTTATGACCGTTGGATAGCCCTAGACACTCTATAGTCATATTAACCATAGAGCCCCTAAACAAAAAAGAAAAATACATAATACAAAAAAGGATAAAAAAACCCAAAAAGTGTCCCTAATGGACAGCACCTAATTACATGTAAAAAAGACCAAAATATCCATGCTCATCATATACCCAAATTACATAACCCAACAAATATATATATTAACATGTCATACAAAAGATTGTAGATCGGTCACTTCTGTTAAATTATGTAATCAAATCATGTAATCTAATATATATTTTATATATATAAGGTAACACATATACATATATATAATATATGTATATGTATCTACCTATTATATATATAAAATATATATATTTATTTCACCTTAGCCGTAGGGGTATACTCATCATTTTACACATTCTTTTTAGAATATGTATGTATTTTTTCCCCTTTCTTTTTTCTCTTTTCTTTTTTCTCTTTTTTATTCCTTCTTTTTCCTTTTGGCGCATGGAGGGGCCCACCCAACATGATCGTTGGGCCCTTCCAACGGTTATAATTATAACCGTTGGAGGGGTCCCAAAGATCATATGGGGAGCCCCTCCATGGCTTCCCATTGTGTATAAATAGGGGTATTCCCCCTTGTGTTTTTCCATGGCTTTGAGTCAAAGCCCAAGTGCTCAATAAAGTGATTCCAATATTTTTTATGCGGTCGTGCATTTGTGAGATTTTGTGAGTTGTGCTTTTGTGCACAAGTGTTCTAAAGTGTTCTGATTGTGCATGTGTGCCGAGTTTATTATCAAGAATATTAAGGTCTTGATCTTAGTATCTTGTTGGAGATACTTTTACATGGTATCAGAGCCTCGTTGAAGAAGGGGTATCGTGCATCTCTTCATTTTTTGAAGTGCCTCGAAAAACGTGCCTTCAAGAGATTGGAGTTTGAAGTGGATCATCTTCTTCAGGCAATATTTTAGAAGCCGCTTTTATCAAGAAAGACTTAAAAATCGTTTGAGGTACATGTTATTTCTTATCTTCTACCCTCTCTAATGGGTGAAAAAGACTCTCACTTCTCCCTTGGTTTTAAACTTAGTGGTTCAAACTATCATATTTGGGCCGGCAATATAAAAACTCATATCAAAGGAAATGGTCGTTGGGGGTACGTTCAAGATTTAATACCGAAACCCGAACCCAAACTTTCAATCATTGAAAAAGAGGATATTAAGATTCTTGAGGGGGAAGATAGACAAAAAGCCCTAGAAGATTATTCAAAAAAGCATGATGAGTGGGAGATGACGAACTTCAAGATCTTCTCTTGGATTTTTTCGTCCGTAGAAACCAAGATCAACACCAACATCATTAACTTTAAAAAGGCCTCTGAAGCTTGATTGTACCTTAAAAAATGTATACTTCAAGGAATTTATTACACAAGTATTACCTCCAAAAGAAGGCATTGACCCTTCAACAAAACGATTTGTCTATTCGGGAATATTTTGCCGAACTATCATCTATTTGGGACGAGTTTGCTATGCTCAAACCAAAATGGAGCGGAGAAGCAACTAAGTTAAGACACAAACAACTAGAGGAAGATTGATTTTGCAATTTTCTAAATGGTCTTAGACCCGAATTTGAGCAAATTCGGTCCTCTCTTCTATCCGCCTTCACATCTCCCTCTATCGAAGATGTGATCACTAAGCTAAGTGGTGAAGAAACCCGTATGGGGATTAGTAAGAATAATCCTAGCATCCTTGCTACACCTTCTTCTCAAAATGATTATGAAGGAGTTAATGTTGTGTCAAGACCCGAGAATAATATGAAGGCCTACAAACCTCCTCATTTCGAAAATCAAAGTCAATGAGGAAATGATCGATATGGCAAAAGAAACTATAGCAAATTAACTTGCCACTTTTGTAAAGAACCCGAGCATATCAAACCCATTTGCCCCAAATGGAAGAAAATACTTGACGCGACTATGACATCCCAACCTGAGGAACGACCTTCATCAAATGAGCCTCTTTCCCTTCAACAAATTGTGGATGCTCTACAACCTCTTCTCAAAGGAGGCATTTCCGAAGCCGCTATGTCATCCTCCTCATCTCTCGATAAGACATCTTGGCTCTTAGATTCCGGTGCATCATTTCACATGACTCCAAGTGCTTGTTCTTTTTTCGATTTTTCTAAAAATTCTCTTCCATCTTTTGTCTCAACGGCGGATGGAACACCTCTTGAAATTAAAAGAATGGGCAATTTTGAAAAACAAGACTTCTTTATTCCAAAAAATCGTCTTATACCAAAACTAAACTTAAATTTACTTTCAATTTCTCAACTCTCGGACTATAGTTGCGATATAAAATTCTCTTCTAATAAATGTTGGATACAGGATCGCCAGTCCGGGAAGTTGATTGGGGAAGACTCTAGGAGAGGAGACCTCCACTATGTTGATTTTCTCCAAATTCCCAAGAACCAATTTTGTAATGTTGCTCAAAACAAAGATATTCATGTATGGCATAAGAGATTGGGGCATCCCAACATTGTTAAAATCTCTTATTTGCCTTTTATTAAGCATCTTTGTAATGAAAATTTTGTATGTAATGAATGTATTCTTGAGAAAATGAAAAGTCTACCTTCTACTTAAAGATCCATGTTTACAACAAAATCTTTTGAAATTGTTCACTCCGATGTATGGGGTACGGCTCCAGTAATATCTAAAGGAGGTTTCTCATAACATGTTATCTTTATGGACGATTACACTAGATTTAGTTGGATATATTTTATTAAACATAAACATGAAGTTTTTTTTATTTTTAAAACATTTTATATGATGATTTTAAATCAATTCAATGAAAGTTTAAAAATTCTTAGAACCGACTCCGGTGGCGAATATCTTTCCAATGAATTCAAAAGTTATCTTGAAAGTCATCATATTCTCCATCAAAAATCTTGTCCAAAAACCCCACAACAAAATGGGTTGGCTTAACGAAAACATAGACGAAAACATAGGCATATTATTGAAACAACTAGAACCTTGCTCATTTCACAGAATATTCCAAAAAGACTTTGGGCTGAGGCAGCCCTTACATCGGTCATTCTCATAAATCGACTCCCATCAAAAAATTTGAGCAAGGTTTCCCCATTTGAAAGATCGTACGAAAAAAAAACCTGATTATAGCAGGTTAAGGGTTTTTGGATGCAAATGTTTTATCCTTACTGATAAAAATGACAAACTCTCCCCCAAGGCCATTCCTTGTGCCTTTCTTGGTTATTCCGAAACTCAAAAGGGTTTTCGGTGTTATGATATTAAAAATGATAAACTATATGTTTCTAGAAATGTAAGCTTTTTGGAAAATCTCAGTGGTTTCGAAAAATTTGAATCTAATGACGAGAATGTTGACTATTCTTTTTTGTTTGACCTGTTAACTGAAGGTGATAAAACTAGTGATGATGAGTCGAATCAGAATGACTCAAGTGATAATGAAATCAGTCCTGTGTCCTCTTCATTTCATCAACATGTCAATGAGGAACTGCATAGAGATCCCATAACCTACACTCATAGAGATAGAAATACTTTTAGAAGCGTCCTCGAAAGATATGATAATGCCAGTGGGACTGCTCCTCAAAGTGAGGAAAACCTTCATAGGACCGAAAGACATAGAAAAACCCCTTCTAGGTTCATCTCATATGAGTCTTTTTCACCTAAACATAGAGTCTGTCTAAGCGCCATTCATTCTTACATAGAACCTAGAAACTTTGAGGAAGCACGAAAATGTCCTGAATGGATAGTCGCAATGGATAATGAACTCGAAGCTCTAAGAAGAGCCAAGACATGAGAATTTCAAGATCTTCCTAAAGGTAAGAAAGCAATAGGGTGTAGATGAGTGTTTAAGGTTGAGACTAAGAGTGATGGGTCCCTCGAGAGATACAAGGCTCGTTTAGTTGCAAAAGGATATAGTCAAGAATATGGGATTGATTATGAAGAAACCTTTGCCCCGGTAGCTCGAATGGTCACCGTCAAATGACTTATAATCGTTGCCTCGATCAACAAGTGGAGCATCTATCAAATAGATGTTAAGAATGCATTTTTAAACGAAGATCTAAATGAAGAAGTGTATATGGATGCTCCTCCTGGAATGGAGTCTCTTAAAGGAAAAGTGTTTCGCCTTCGAAAAACACTTTATGGTTTGAAACAAGCCCCCAATGCTTGGTATGATAGGTTTAACTCCGTAATGTTAGAAAATGGTTTTTCATCCTATTTTACTGATACTGCTTTGTTTATTAGAAAATCCAATCTTATAACCGGAAGCGATTCTAAAGGGATTAAAAGCATAAAAACAATTTTAAATGATAGGTTTGAAATGTCTGACTTGGGATTTCTAACTTACTTTTTGGGTATTGAAGTAGCATACTCTCATAGAGGGTATTTTTTGTCTCAAACTAAGCTTGCATATGAGATTATTGACAGGTCATGTATTACAGATGATAAGGTTTGTGAAACTCCTGCTATAGTAAGAGCTAAAATGAAGATTGATGATGGTGTTCTTCTCTCTGATCCTACTCTCTACAGAAAGCTTGTATGATCGTTGATGTACCTGAGTATTACCAGACCAGATATCTCACATGCAGTTGATACGGCAAGTCAGTTTCAGCATGCACCAACTTCTGTTCACATGAGTGTCGTCTTACGAGTCGTAAGATACCTAAAAGGTACTCTAAATAAGAGAGTTTTTCTGTCATCTTCTTTTGATTTAAAATTAATTGCTTATACTGACTCTGATTGGGGAGGTGACCCAAATAACTATCACTCCACCACTAGTTTTTGTGTGTTCTTAGGCGATTCACTGATCTGTGGAGATGTAAGAAACAACAAAAAGTTTCTCTATCTTCGACCGAAGCTGAATATCGTGCCATGACAACTACTACCATGAAAATTGTATGGATTCACCAGCTTCTAGAAGACATGGGAATCACATTAGAAGAACCCACTAAGCTATGCTGTGACAACAAGAGTGCAATTTATATTGCCAAAAATCATACCTTCCACGAGCAGACTAAGCACATTGAGATGGATTGTCACTATGTTCGTGAAGCCTACCTGAAAGGAGTCATTGATCTTCCATATGTCACTTCAGAATATCAGTTGGCAAATTTTTTCACTAAAACATTGTGCGCTCCACAATTCAACTTTCTCCTTGACAAACATTCGGTCATCTTGCCCTAAGTTTGAGGGGGGGTGTTAAATTATGTAATCAAATCATGTAATCTAATATATATTATATATATAAGGTAATACATATACATATATATAATATATGTATATGTATCTACCTATTATATATAATATATATATATATTTATTTATTTATTTCACCTTAGCCATAGGGGTATACTCGTCATTTTACACATATTCTTTTTGGAATATGTATGTATTTTTTTTCTTTCTTTTTTCTCTTTTCTTTTTTCTCTTTTTTATTCCTTCTTTTTCCTTTTGGCGCATGGAGAGGCCCACCCAACATGATCGTTGGGCCCTTCCAACGGTTATAATTATAACCGTTGGAGGGGTCCCAAAGATCATATGGGGAGCCCCTCCATGGCTTCCCATTGTGTATAAATAGGGGTATTCCCCCTTGTGTTTTTCCATGGCTTTGAGTCAAAGCCCAAGTGCTCAATAAAGTGATTCCAATATTTTTTATGCGGTCCTGCATTTGTGAGATTTTGTGAGTTGTGCTTTTGCGCACAAGTGTTCTAAAGTGTTCTTATTGTGCATGTGTGCCGAGTTTATTATCAAGAATATTAAGGTCTTGATCTTAGTATCTTGTTGGAGATACTTTTACAACTTCATCGTAGGGTGATCCTAAAGCAATAATGAACAATTTTGACGGGATTGAGAAAAAAGGTACAATAATTGAAGGCCGATGTCACATGGATACATATGTGAGAATGGGGCTCATGTGGATACACTTCATACAACATGCAGTTATATTTAAAATATGTAATATATATATATATATATATATATATATATATATATATATATATATATATATATATATATATATATCTTAATCTAAAGCACTAAAACATGAATATCATCTCAAGTGCAATCTCCTGAACAGTAATTCTAAATCACTACAATTTAAAACATCAAATAATAAAAGTTGAAATTGAAATGTAATGTAATTGATGGCAAATTTTAAAAGAAAAAGAATGCAAGTTAATACAAAATATGTAATCGAAGGATTATTAAAATATGGAAAGCACATTTTCTTGAATGAGAATTTAATAAGTATTATGCTTCTTTGTTTTATTGGTTAACATTTAGTCTTATTTCATTTCATCATCCCATTAGTTTTCTTCAAATTGAAGATGAACTATACTGCAAATCTCATTGTTCCGAAAAGTGATGAATTGCAACCAAGACCAATACAAAAAATTTATGACACAGGATCGTAATGGATTTAGTTTATTACTTGAAATGATGCAAGCAGACTAAATATGACACGGCCTTTTTGTGTTGCATCCACCCTCCTTGTGGCAAAGCTATTCCCTTCACGTGCATGATGAACTTGATATATAATTGGCACTGCAAAATGTTTTACATTCTTAAAAAGTTGATGCATATGTGATGCCCCAAATTCAAATGTTCGTGAGAGAAAAGGACTAGCTCGTGACAGCTAACCTTACAGCAAGCAAAAGCAAATGATTATTATCATTCCTAACTATATCCAAGAAGAGGAATAAACACAGCAACAGTAAAAGAAATCTAATCCTGTATCTTATATTGTAATGCTCAAAGTAATCTAATAATGATGGGATGGATAAAAGCATTAAAACAATAAATAACAAAAAGCACTTTTAATTTCATAGATATAAATCCATATCTATTCAATAAAGGAGAAATGTAGGTATGTTATGCTCTGCGTAAAATCTGATGGTTTCATTAGCAACAAGCAGCATGCCCCATTCTTTGTTCAGCTAAAGACAAATATGGATAGGATGGACCTTTGAAGATTAAGAACACCTATCCAAGGAGATCTTTCCATAATTTGAGAAGCAACAAAATTATGGATAATCAGATCAAGCCGATAATATCCAAGCCATTGGAAAAACATCAACTAAGAAGTGATGGCTCTAGTGTGTCCATTGGGCTTTCACTCCTTTTCTTATCTAGATCAAGGAACTAGGGTCAGATTAGTGGTGATTCGGGATAGGTTCGCCCAACTGTGATGGGTCTGTTAAAATGTAAAATATATATATAATAATAATATTCATATTATTATTATATATATTTTTATGTAATTTTATTTTTATTTTCTGTATTTTTGCTATTTTCTTTTTAACTTTTTGAGAGTCTAGTTCTAATAGAACTAGACTTACATTATTAGTTAAGTTCCACTTGGAACTTAACAAATAATGTAACCGTTGGACTAGTCCAACCGTTACATTTATAATTGTTGGACTAGTCCAACGGTTACAAGGAGAGCTCCTTAAGAGCTCTCTTTTCCCACTTGTATATAAAGGGGTGCATCCCCTCTTGTATTTTATTCTAATGCTTAAGCATTTGGTGTTTCATATCAATAAAGAATATTTTTTATTTCTTCTTTTGTTTTCCATTATACCCTTTTTAAGGGTTATGCTTTAGTGTCTTTTTAGACACCTTCTCGTGCGGATCTAAGTTCGTGTTTGGAAGATCCTCATTTCATTTCAGGGTATCAGAGTGAGGTTCATCCTACATCGTGAAGATTTCTTGCCTCATTTTTCGTGCCAAGCTTGCAAAGGTGTTTTATCACCTTGTTTGGGGTTTTTAAAGCCTCTTTTGAAGGAAGGAGAGAAAAGAAAGGCTCGTTGCATCAAAATATTGTGTTTGCTTTCTCTTACTCTCTCTTTCTCTTTCTTTATTTCTTTTTCTCCTTGTTTTATCACCTTGGTAAAAGATGGATAATCAAGATAAAATCACCATCATACCCATGAAGTTAAACAACACAAATTATGTAATGTGGGCTTCAATAATGAATCACCACATATGGGAAAAAGGGTTGTGGGGCATAGTAGATGGTTCCGATTCGGAACCTAAACTTGTTCTCACCAAAAATAGAAAGTGATAAAGAAGTTTCCTTGACCGAAGGGGAAAAAAGCAAAGCCTTAGCCAACTATGAAAAGAGTTGGAAAAAATGGAGAATAGGGCATGCTAAAATTATGTCATGGCTAATCAATAGCGTTGACGTAAAGAAATGTTCTAGTCTAGCCAAGTTTGAGCATGCCAATAAGGCATGGGAATATCTCAAAAATATGTATTCCCTAAAAGATATTGCACATGTGTGCAATCTTCAAGAAAGGGTCAGATCAGGGACCCGAGGTGACAAAACTATACGAGAATACTATAATGAATTATACGAACTTTGGGGGTGAATTGGCTATTCTAGAGCCAAAATGGCATTATCCAGAAGACGTTGAGCTCCAAAAAAAACAACTTGATATGAAACATTTTTATCAATTTGTAAATGATGTAAGACCAGAATTCGAGTCAACGAAATCGGCTCTTCTTCATCGAGAAAAAGTTCTCTCTATTGTCGACACTATAGAGGAATTAACTATGGAGGAAAAAAGAATCAAGAAATATACTTCAAAGGCTGAAGATGATTCTGTTCTTGCTGTATCTAGACCAAGGAATCATGTACGATCATATAGACCACCTCATTTTAACCGCCAAGGTGATGATTATGACAAGAAAAAGGTTATCTGTTATCATTGTCGTGAACCGGGACACTACAGGCCTCAGTGTCCTAAGCTTAAGGAGCTCTGAGAAAAGAGAGTTGTGATTACTGGATCGGAGCCCAAAGATCAAGATGCACCAGTCTCTATGGCCCAGCTAATGGAGATTCTCCAACCTCTCATCAAAAGAGCTTCTTCCTCATCAAAAGCTTCGACTGAGGCAGTTGCTTCATCTTTTTCTGATCCAGGTAACTTCCCTTGACTTCTTGACTCTAGTGCTTTATTTCATATGACCCCAAATGATAAAAGTTTATCCGAATGTGTTAAAAATAAAATAAGTGTGTCAAAAGTTTTTACAGCTGATGGAACTTCTCTTGAAATAGAAGGAATAGGAAATTTTGAAAAAATCCATAAAATTGAGAATTTTTTTATTCCAGAAGTAAGATTTATTCCCAAACTAAATTTAAATCTATTATCCGTTTCTCAAATATCTGACCATGATTGTAATATTTCCTTCTCTTCTCATGGTTGTTGGGTACAAGATCGCTAGTTAGGAAAGCTGATTGGGGAAGGTCATAGAGAAGGAGGACTCTATTACATGGATTTTTTGGAAATGCCAAAGAAAGCTTTTTGTTATAACATTCCGAAAAATGAGTTGGAGTTGTGGCACAAAAGACTAGGTCATCCTCATATAGCCAAAATCCAACATTTTCCAAATTTAGGAAAATTTTGTAATTCTAAAACGTTTACTTGTAAAGATTATATTCTTGGCAAAATGAAGAGATTACCATTTCAGAATAGAACCTTTGTCTCTTCAAGAGCACTTGAATTAGTTCACTCGGATGTTTGGGATTGGGGTCGTGCACCAATAATTTCTAAAGGAGGATTTGCTTATTATGTTATCTTTGTCGATGATTATTCCAGATATACATGGATTTACTTTCTAAAACATAAGTCTGAAGTATTTTCATACTTTCAAAAATTTCATAATATGGTTAAAAACAAGTTTCAAAATGAAATTTTCATCTTTCGCACAGATTCAGGAGGAGAATTTTTGTCTACAAATTTTAAAAATTACCTTAACTTGCATGGCATCACACATCAAAGGTCTTGTCCATATACACCCCAACAAAATGTACTGGCAGAACGAAAACATTATCATATTATGGAAACCACTAGGACTCTATTAATAGCAAATCAAGTCCCAAAAGATTTCTGGGCAGAAGCTGTCTTGACTGCCACCTATCTGATTAATCAAATGCCTTCTTCTTTGCAAAATATAACACCAATCGAAAAACTTGTGAACCTTTCTCCATATTACTCTAGACTGAGAGTATTTGGATGTAAATGTTTCATATTTACGAACAAAAATGATAAACTTTCTCCTTGTGCCTTTTTAAGATATGCTGAAAATAAAAAAGGATATAGGTGTTTTGACTTCAAAAATAATAAGTTATATGTATCAAGAAATGTTTCTTTTCTAGAAAAAGAGAGCTTCTTTGATTTTGAAAAACCAAAGGAAGTCTCTTTTTTGTTAGATCTA
This sequence comes from Nuphar pumila, assembly GCF_984573655.1. Taxonomy (NCBI): domain Eukaryota; kingdom Viridiplantae; phylum Streptophyta; class Magnoliopsida; order Nymphaeales; family Nymphaeaceae; genus Nuphar; species Nuphar pumila. The sequence goes on along the minus strand of NC_143261.1, from coordinate 85,545,892 downwards.
ACATCAAAATCAGATGAATATGATCATGACTATAACTTTGATGATGATCAAGGTATTATTGACCTTGATCATGGTTACCGGAAGCGCCTAGGGTAATGGGGAAGCGCGCTTACCCGATACGCGCTTCCGAAACGCGTGGGGAAGCATCCCCCTTTTTTGGGAAGCGCGCTTCCCTTTTATGGGAAGCGTGTTTCCCTTTTATGGCCTCTCTTTCGAGATACCTTTGTGTATCATCAGATACCTCAAGACCTCTCTTTCGAGAGGGCTCTTTTTGTCTTCTACTTCCTCACTTGATTTAATTGCATACATTGATGCTGATTGGGGAGGTGATCCCCAACAACCGACACTCAACCATTGGTTTTTGTGTCTTTTTAGGTGAATCTTTGATATCGTGGAGATGCAAAAAGCAACAGAAGGTCTCTCTCTCGTCCACAGAAGCTGAATATCGTGTCATGGCAACCACAACCATGGAAGTAGTTTGGCTCATATGTCTGCTTGCTGATATGGGAGCAGAAGCAACACAAGCTTCACGTATGTATTGCGACAACAAAAGTGTGATTTACATTGCAAGCAACAAAATATTTCATGCCAAGCACATTGAAAAGGATTGTCACTACATTAGAGAGGAATATCTACATGGGACAATTGATCTGCCATATGTTACTTCAGAATATCAGTTAGCAGACTTCTTTACAAAGTCTCTCGTTGCTCCCAGATTTCATTTTCTCTTAAACAAACTTTCGCTCCTTGTACTGTAAGTTTGAGGGGGAGTGTTAAAATGTAAAATATATATAATAATAATATTCATATTATTATTATATTTATTTTTATGTAATTTTATTTTTATTTTTCTGTATTTTTTGCTATTTTCTTTTTAATTTTTTTAGAGTCTAGTTCTAATAGAATTAGACTTACATTATTAGTTAAGTTCCACTTGGAACTTAACTAATAATGTAACCGTTGGACTAGTCCAATCGTTATATTTATAACCGTTGGACTAGTCCAACGGTTACAAGGAGAGCTCTCCTCTCCCACTTGTATATAAAGGGGTGCATCCCCTCTTGTATTTTATTCTAATGCTTCTTAAGCATTTGGTGTTTCATATCAATAAAGAATATTTTTTATTTCTTTTGTTTCCCATTATACCCTTTTTAAGGGTTATGCTTTAGTGTCTTTTTAGACACCTTCTCGTGCGGATCTAAGTTCGTGTTTGGAAGATCCTCATTTCATTTCAGGGTCAATGCTGAGATCCCATCATCAGCAGTTGGTTGACCTCCGTTCTTTCAGAACCTTTCCTCCACATCACTGCATTCACAAGCTTGGATATCTTAGAAGAAAAGAACAGTCAAAATAGAAGATAAATAACTAACTCTCACCCTCTACTCTGTCACTGCTATTCATATATCCATAGATAGCTCTTTTAGTGAACTATCTTCACTCCTAAACAGTTAGAGGGAGAAACATTCATGACTGTCCAGCCGAGCCTAGAGGAAGGTTACTTGAAGCCTAGGATAAGCCTGCAGGCTAACATATTCAATAGAGATTAACAGCCAAACCAACCCAGCTGGTCAAACTAAGAGATCTGATCGGCGACTGGACCACCATATCAGCAATCTAATATACACCACTCCAACACTATGGAATTGGTTTCAAATAACAACAAACTTTGTTGTTTGTAGATAGCAATATATATTAAGGATGATAGTCGTCCAAGGGTATTTATGTCCCTTTACTGTTGTAATTTTGCATTATGCTTGTATCTCTGTATTATATTGTTGGGTCGGTTGTTTGGGTCTGGAGCAGACCCGATATCTATTTATGTTGGACCCGAACTGACAAAGTAATAAAAGGATGGATTAGGGCACGTTCTCACGATGAGAATGAAGGGAGCCCATCTTTGCTGCAGACGTCTCCAAAACCTCTCTCTCTCTTGTGCCACTGCGTGAACGCAACCCCTGGGATAAAACTTTCATGGTATCAGAGCAGGTTTGCCTGTGACTCCCATACAAGTATGCAGGACGAGTTCCAGCGAGAGTGCCCTGCGAGATTCAGATTCAAGTTCCAGCGAGAGTGCCCTGCGAGATTCAGATTTTTTGTCGTAAACAGGTTAGGTGATTCATCTCTTCTTCTCTTCCTCTCTATTCCTTATCATTTGTTATATGTGTCGTCAGACCTGATTGTTCTCAGACCTAATATCTAGTTCTTCAACCCTCGGTCTGATCGACAACCCCAAATTTGGTTGTCATCAGATTTGCCGCCTCTTCTCTCTTGGTTGTCGTCAGATCTGCCACTTCTCTCTTCGTTTCTGTTTCTCGATCCCTTAAAGGAGTCCTACCTTGATAAGTCTGTCGATTTTCAATACTTATGCGGCAGATCTGAGCTATTTAAGATTCACCCCAAACTGAATTTTAGATTCACCCCAAACTGCATCAGATCTGGAATTTGCGTCAGTTGCGTCAGTTCTGAATTCTCTGTTAAATCTAAATTGTTTGATTTACTGATTTTAATCTTGCCTTTGCGTCAGATCAGATTATAACAAATCTGATTTATATCAGACTGTTTACTATGCTTGTCGTTCTATTAAAAAAAAAGGACCAGCAAGCATGTTTCCTGCAATTTTAGATAGTTTTCACACATCTATTCACAACTTTTCAGCATCACCTTCACCCATTGTCCTTCTTCTTTCATCATTATGGATTCTACATCTTTGTTGTCTAGTTTTCTCGGACAACTCATTTCTGAAAAGCTCAACAATTCAAATTATTTGACCTGGAAAAGACAGATTCTGCCATTTATCAGGAGTCTGGATCTCTCTGGGCACCTTGATGGGACAGTCCACGCACCACCAGAGTTCGTCACGCAGGAACAACAGGGTGACAAAGGAGATGTCTCTAGCACGGTAATTCGCAATCCAGATTTCACATCATGGAGAAAGAGAGACCAAGCAGTCGTAGCATACATTACATCTACTCTCTCTCAAGAGGTATTGGTGAGTATTCCAGATGACTGCTCTGCTATGGAGCTGTGGCAGAAGTTAGCTAAGACATATTCACAGATTTCGGAGGCCAGAATTCTTCATTTGAAAAGAGAGTTTCAGCTGTTAAAGAAGGAAAGTCTGACTGTGACAGACTACATGAATCGGGTCAAGACTATCACATATCAGTTAGCTATGGTGGGTTGTGAGATCCCTGACAGAGAAAAGGTGCAACAAGCGTTGAATGGTCTTGGGCCTGAATATCACATGTTGGTTACATCGTTGCTATGTCTGCCATCACCACCAAACCTTGAAGATCTTCGTGCAAAGTTGCTACAGTATGAAGTCACCATTAAAGGGGAGACCTTTTCAAATCACAGCAGTCATGAGGTAATGATCACATGAATGGGATCAGAAAGGGGGCACGACTCTTTTCATGGAGGACGTGGACAAGGAAAAGCTAATTTTGGAGGACGTGGATTGTTACCTACTCCAAATAATCAGTTCAACTCATTTCCCAACAATCAAAACTCCCGAAATGTACCAACATGCTATTTATGTAATAAGAGAGGACACATTAAGGCAAACTACTGGCATAATCCTCAAAACAAAGGAAAGATGAATGGAGCAACAATTCCCAGCAAAGGAAAAGAAATGGGGGGACCTAAAGATGAGGATAAGGATAACGTGAAGAATCTCTTGATTTCTACACTTTCAGGGCTGAGTTTCAAGCAGAATGAGCAAGGAACATGGTATATTGACTCTGGAGCGGCAACACATGTTACAAGTGAAGTTGGTAAGATCTCAAAACTGATTCCCTGTTTTGGAAAATTCAGCATTAAGATTGGTGATGGTACTCTTCACCCTATATCACATGTTGGAACCGTTGACCTTCCTCTTTCTAATTTTTCCCTAACTATGTCTAATGTTTACCATTCCCCGGGCATAGTTAAGAATATTGTTTCTGTGTCTAAACTTGTTACTCTTCTGTTGAATTTACTCCTTCTGTATGTGTTAAGGATCTTCTTACGAAGGAGACGCTCGTTGAAGGAGAGCGACAAGGGAATATGTATGTCCTCAAGGAGTCTCCCTCTTCAGTTCGTGTTGTTTCACCAATCTCGTCAATTATTCAGTCAAAGTTGTCTCAAGATTGTTTTAGTCTGTCTAAATGTAATAAGCCAGAAGTTTGGCATCATCGATTGGGTCATTGTGGTCGTTCGTTTATTGAAAAGCTTGTGTCAAATGGGCTTGTTCCAGAGTCTAGTTTGAATAAAATGTCAGAAGAACCTCTTTGTTCCAGTTGTCAGTTATGTAAGAGTCATGTACTCCCTTTTCATTCAATAAATCAAAGAGCCTTAATTCCTTTTGAAATCATATACTCTGATGTTTGGGCCCTGCTCCCCAAACTTCTTTATCTGGCAGCCGCTATTATGTCATCTTCATTGATAGTTATTATATATTCACCTGGATATATTTTATGAAACATAAATCTGAAGTGTTCAAAATCTTTTGTTCGTTCCATGCTCTTGTTTGTAATCAATTTTCATCCAAAATGCAACATTTCCAATGTGATGGAGGAGGAGAGTACTTATCACATGAATTTACTGAATTTCTTCAAAAGAATGGCATCAATCGTCGTATATCTTGCCCACATACACCACAACAAAATGGTTTTGCAGAAAAAAAACACAGGCACATCATGGAAAGTGCCTTAAGTATGCTCTACGACGCGTGTTCCCTTGAGCTTATGGACAGAAGCTTTCCACACAGCGACGTATGTCATAAATCGTCTGCCTATGAAATTGCTTGAAGATAGATCTCCATATTTTACTCTTTTTCAAAGACATCCTGATTATAACGAAATGCGAGCATTTAGCTATGTTCACATTGACAGTTCTCAACGTGACAAGTTTCAAGACAAGGCGTGCAAGTGCTACTTTGTTGGATATGCTGACCACTACAAAGGGTATCGGTGCTATGATTCAACCTCTCGTCGGATTAAAGTCTCGCAGAATGTTGTGTTTGATGAAATCATTGTTGGAAAATCAGAAAGGGTAGCAAAGCAGAGTCAGGGAGAGAAGCAAGCAGAGCAGAACAAAAGGGATGAAGTGTATGAAACGTGAATGGCTTCAGAATTTTTTGATCAGATGGAAACACGGGATGACTGTTCGTGTAAGTCATCAACTATTGCGCAAGAAGAGGCTGGCATAAATTCTTAGATGGAGGGAGTCACAGATTCCCAGTTGAGTGTACCATCTACATCTGATGGTGATATAAGATTTCAGGGACTTGTCTATACAAGAAGAAATGGCCATAATAATGACTCATGCCCTGACATTCAGCCTCGGAGGTCTGGAAGAGCTCGTCATCCCATTGAAAGATGGGTAAGTTATGATAACTTTTCCATGGATTTACAATTGTTTATTTCTCAGGTTGAAAAACAGGAGGAACCGAACAACTTTGTAGATGCATCAAGATCAAAGAGGTGGATAGAGGCCATGAACGAAGAAATGAAAGCGTTGCACGAATGTGGAACTTGGAAAATTGTTCCACGACCCTCGCATAGAAATGTTGTGGGATCCAAGTGAGTCTACAAAATCAAATACATGCCCGATGGATCTGTTGAACGCTATAAAGAACGTCTTATGGCTAAGGGTTTCACTCAAGAATATGGACAAGACTATGATGAGACGTTCAGTCTAATTATTAAAATGGGCACTATCCGACTGGTTATATGTTTGTCAGTACAGTATGGATGGACTCTATGTCACCTTGATGTCAAGAATGCCTTCTTGCATGGCGACCTAAAGGAAGAAGTGTACATGGAACAACCACCCGGATATGCAGAACATGGTCCCAATTCACATGTCTGCAAATTATTTATGGTTTGAAACAAGCATCTCGTTCATGGTTTGATAGTTTTTCGCTTGAAATCCAGCAACATGGGTTTCTCAGATCTCAACTTGATCACTCCTTGTTTATCTATCGGCATCAGAAGGTTAGCACTCTACTTCTTATCTATGTAGATGGTATTATTCTCACCAGCAATTCGGATGATCATATAGAGATCATCAAGGACTTACTGGGAAGAAAATTTAAAATGAAAGATTTAGGCATGTTGCGCTATTTCTTGGGAGTAGAAGTGGATCAACAAAATGAAACCTTATCCCTGACTCAACATAAATACACGATGGATTTATTGGATAAACCAGGGATGAGAGATTGTAAGTCGTTGTCTACTCCTAGTGTGTTGAATCATAAGCTCAGTGCCCAAGATGGAGAATCCTATCGTGATCCCAAGCAATATCGTAGCCTTGTGGGAATGCTTCAGTACCTTACTTTTATTAGGCCTGATATTGTCTATGCAGTGAATCAGGTGTCACAGTTTATGCATGATCCTCGTACCGAGCACATGAATGCAGTTAAAAGGATTCTTCGATATTTAAAAGGCATGATTGAAGATGGTTTACTTTATCATCGGTCTCAGATTGAGGGAGCAAACATCAAATCATCGTATATTAAGATGCAGATTGGGCTGGAGATCCAAACGACAGAAAATCAGTTTCGGGATATTGTGTGTTCATCGATGGAAATTTAGTGGGGTGGAGTAGAAAGAAGCAATGAGTCATTGCTCAATCCAGTACAGAGGCAGAGTATCGGTCTATGGCTGCATCCACCGCATAAATCACTTGGATGAGGCATATCTTGGACGAGATAGGAGAAAAGTTTTTGCCTGTCACACTCCACTGTGATAATCAAAGTGCCATTCAAATTGCTTTTAACCCTATTCATCACGGCCGTACTAAACATATAGAAATTGATCAGCACTTCATTCGGCAGAAAGTTGAAGATGGAGAAATCGACCCAGTGTACATCTCCACTGAAGATCAAGTTGCAGATTTGTTTACCAAGGGTCTCAATAGCATACGTTTTTGGTACTTAAAAGGTAAGTTGTCCATGGTTCAAAACCGTACACAACTTGACGGTGGGTATTAAGGATGATAGTCGTCCAGGGGTATTTATGTCCCTTTACTATTGTAATTTTGCATTATGCTTGTATCTCTGTATTATATTGTTGGGTCGGTTGTTTGGGTCTGGAGCAGACCCGATATCTATTTATGTTGGACCCGAACTGACAGAGTAATAAAAGGATGGATTAGGGCACGTTCTCACGATGAGAATGAAGGGAGCACATCTTTGCTGCAGACGTCTCCAAAACCTCTCTATCTCTCTTGTGCCACTGCGTGAACGCAACCCCTGGGATAAAACTTTCAATATATTCACTTCCAAAAGGTTAGGCGCTTTGACAACCCAATTAGGTAGCCTATCATCCTGAACATTTAAATGAATGACAAGTTATTTATCCTTTATTAACAACAAAGCAAGAAGAACTAGACTAACCAAGAAGATTTATTCAAGCAAATTAAACCAATTAGGTCATACCTCTTAAGAAACAACTTTTCTTAAATGTCACACAAAAGAACAATGCCTAAGTTAACATCTAAAGGGGTCCATTTTTTTCTGTGCAACTCCACCATGTTGTAACTGTTTCACAGAAAGACTAAAGAAAGGTTCAAACATGAGGTTTGATATCAATACCATGTTCCTAAAGATATCACCAAGAAATGGCAGATATATTCTCCCCCATTATAGCTGAAATAAGGAACTAATTTCATGCATAAAATTCACATTCTACAGTGGTTATTCTACAGAAATCATAAACAAAAGAATACAAAACGTATTTGTCCAAATAAAGAAGCTGCAGGTACAAGAAAATTATAATGTAGTAACTCAAGAACTTTGAATTTCAAAACATCCCAATGGGACAGCAAGATCTATATTAGGCCTTTAACAGGCATAATACTTCCAAATAAAATTATTTTTTGGTTTACATATTTTTGTAAAAAAGGACTCCTTTAAAGCTCAAGAAGATGACCTAATATAAGGTGCAATGGTGCACACTTAGACACCACAACTTCTGAAAATACTTATAATGTAATATCGCTTATTTTCACAATTAGTTAAATTTGAGGTTTTCGAAAATTTTGCTAAGTATAGAAGAAAAATCGTTTGAACCTCGATATTAGACAAATACCTTTGAGTCTAGGCTTGGACCAGGTCTCATTAACTAAGTCTAAACAAGCCACTTAAAACGTGAGAAAAAATTTATTTTCGACCTTTAACTTCAAGCTAAATTCAAGCGAAATTCAAGTTATTTTCAGGCAAAATTTGATATTCGTGTAATATGTCGTTGTATGTGTCTCGAAATTCTGAGCACAATGATATTTTATTTTTCTTGATTCGGACTACAGTTGGCCCAAAAATCGTATTTTTTCAAAAATTGAGCAGTTTGTCGGTTCAGTCCGGACTTGGATCGAACCGGATCTGATGGATTTGATCCAAATTTATATGGATTTGGACTCTATCCAAGACCCATATTAATCTGGACTTGATACAGCTCAAGACCCATTTGGATTCTTTAGATGGATTTGGATCTTGGATCCAAATCCATGCCCAACGATTTTTCCAACTTTAAATTCATCAAAAACCTTTAAATTGGGGTTCATTAATGTTAAGAAGCCTTCTAAGTTGATTTGGTAATTTTTGAAAGCTTCTAAAATTTATTTAATATTTAATAATAAATAATTAATTAATTGTTTAATTTAATATAATTCCGAAAATTTATTTTGAGGTTTGCTTAGGAACTTAAGTAGAGCCCTTAATAAACCCATATAAAATCACTTAAGAAGTGTCCTAGTTCAATAAAATAACTTTTGGAAGCTTCTAGGTATTTATTTATTAATAATTAATTAATTAATTAATTCTGAGATTTATTTTTTTGAATGTTTAGGACTCTTTATAGAGCCCTTGTTCATGCCTTAGAAGCTTTAAGAAAGACTTTTAAAAAAACTTAACTTTGAAAACTCAATACTTGAAGAGTTTTGAAAAATTCGGGAAAGTGGGTGAGAGAGAAGAGAGTTGTAATAACCGAATTTTTTTTTCGTTTTAGTGAAGGGGATCCACAGTTGGATCCATTTGGATCCAACTTATGGATCCACATTTTCAAGTTAGACATGGATCCAAATTCATGGACCCAGATCAGCAAAGGATCGACTCTTATAACCAGCCTGGATCCAAATTGGGATTTGGATCCCGAGTCGCAGGTCGTAGAGTTCGAACCCGAACTCGGCCCCATGTTAATAAAACCTTGATTACAAGAATCGTGCCTAGGGCACAATTCTTGCCAAACTCAAGAAGAGGGGAAGGTTACGGAGGGTCGTAACCGACTCCCTCCGCCTTTCGCGGAGGAAGGGAGGGCCTTCGTTCGATAAAAGGGGACTGGAGAGGGTCTCGCCCTCTTCACTCTGCACTCTGTCTCCCTCTCGACCTTTCGCTAGGCAGCAAGGTCATCGACGCCGGTAACCTCCCCATCTCTGTCTTCTTCCCTCTCTATTTCACGCGCAACAGCGGGACCTCCAGTGTCGGCGACCAACTACCCGCGGCAGACACCTTCTTTTCCTATTACTCTCGGAATCCCCTCCACGGCGTCGGAGCAGTCGAGGCTGGTGGAATCGCTCTCCTTCTCACGATAGCCGCAACCCTCAAACGTCGATTTTGAGGTACGGGTTCTTTTTCTGGTTTGAATAAGAACAAAGACATGGATTTGCATTCCATGCAATGATTTGGTAAAAAGAAAAAAAAATGGGGTAGGGGTCTGCGATCTCTGAGGTAGGGTTGGTATGATTTGTCTTAGTTAGGAGTTCTGGATTTTTGGGTAGGATATGGATACATTAATTTTTCTTGCTCTATGATGTCCAAATTCGCGGTTTAAAGTTTAAACCTGTTTCCAGCTTAAAGGTATTCGGATTTTTTTTATTCTTTTTTTGAGATTCTGTTCAGACCATACAGTTCAATGGAAGCCTAAGATTTATTTTGCTAAATGTTGGTAATTATACCTGTATCTAACCAGATTGGTTACTTGTGTGCATGTATTAGCCACTTACTCTTTTTGTATTCGGACTATTTGATGAAAGGGTAATTGTTTCTTGCTAAGGGTTGATAACATAGCTCAGATGCAATCCAACAACTTAGAGTTCAATCAAGAAATTGATAGAACAGTCAAACTTACATGATTATGTTTTTGTTTAGGGGGCTCATGGTATTATCATTTTATTCTCATACGAAAAGAGATTTGTTTCCCTACCTTCTGTTGTATATCATATCTGATCCCAGGGCATTCCAGTGACGTCTGGTTGACATGGGGCATGATTGTAGAGGTTGACAAAGACATGGGACCCAGTAACAAAAGAAGAATTCAAGCTAACTAGGTTTCTGAGTTACATGAGCATAAAGTATTGCTTAAATTAGCTGTTGTAAGTTAGTCTGGCAGTGCTAATAAAAATGTATTTTTCCTATTTGCCGTTGTTGGCAAGATCCTATCTGATTTCTTGAAATCTGATTCCTTGAAAACAAACTAACACATTGTGTCTCATGTACACCATGTGGATTAGACATCTACTTTTTGTATTCATAACCTAATTTACCAACTGAAGCAACCTTCTACATGTTAAGTTGCACTTTAAATGTAAGTTTGCACAAAAAAAAAAGAGAGGCAGTTCCATTGGTGCCTTCCTGATCTCCCTCCTCTAGGTATCTCTGTGTATGCCTGAACGGGTTTTCGGGCGCTCTTTGAAGAAACGGCTGACTGCCAGGCCTTGACAATCTCCTGCGCAGGCCCTGGTAGAGTATGTGCACTGACTGTCAGGCCTAGCAGTTACCTGACAGCCCGTGTTGGACCCCCAAGCAGGGTCTGTGCAAGTTGAAATATCCAGGTCATTTATATATGCTTACAGGATCAGTTCAGATTTCCCTAACTAGTTGCTTTCCAGGTACAATTGTTGGGCTCGATTGAGCCCGAATAAAAGGTTTCTACGAGCATGTTGAATTCTGGAATTCTCTCTGTTGATAATGGAGTCAATTTTATCCATGTGAAAGAATGAGCTATTCACGTGCATACGCTTAGATGATCATGCTTCAGTGAAAGTGTCAATTTCACGATTGTTCATACACGCACATTGAAATTTATGAGTTTTGCATGATCGTTCACATGTTATAATTGGAATGATGAATTTGGCAAGAATTGTGCAATTAATGAAAGTATGCATTGGATGTTGGTGTGAGAACTCGTGCTCATGCATTTAAATATTATTGATTTTTGCACATTTTTAAATTTGTCATAGATGAATGTGCATTAAGAAGCATGGAAAAGAATGCATAATGGCTTGTTACTCATGATTTTTGCATATGAATGCATTAATGGTTAATTGGATCATCAGGGGGCTAGGTGAGCCTTAAGAACAGGTTGTTCTCTATTTTAGTTGTTTTAATGCATTGCAAAAAATCAAATGTGATATTATGATTTTTTCTATACTGTTCTTTGTTGCCACAGGTTGTGGTCCCGTGAAAAGCTTGGCATGCTGATTTGCAAGCTTATGATATTAATTTTGCATGTTGATTTGCAAATGTAAAAGAAATGAATTAATAACAAGATAAAAGGAAGTAAAGAACAGTGTAATTCATGTTTTCCTTGATGTCCCTTCTTTATTGTGGAAATCTTGGAGGTTGCAGTTTGGGGAAAACCGCAATACAAAAACTCAGTGTGCGTTGTTGCTCTTAAACCCGATATTGAGGTTCTTCTCCTGGCCACGGTTTTAGAGAGAGTCCGTCACTTTGCCCAAGGGTAGTGTGTTTTGACACAGCTGTTGTTGTTTTAGTACCAAGAAAGTGGCACCAGTGGATGTTGTTTTTCATGGTGTCTCCGATATTGGATGTTGTTTTCCAATGTTCCGATGGATGATGTTGTTTCCTGATATCGGTCGAGGGCTAAGTTTGGAACCAAGCAATAAAATACAAATTGTGTGCTAAGCTACCCTGGAAACCATTCTTGACCTCGGGGATTTTTACCCGTTTGGTGTATCAGCGGGCAACGATAAAAAGAGGAACTTAAAATTGTATGCATTTAATAGGGCATGCATATGGAAAAATGGAAACTTAAATGAAAAATAATAAAGGGGTTCATGCAATGTGCCTAAATCATGCATATGCACGATATGCATTAGATCATGCGTATTTACTTGTCCCTTTAGTTGTTATATATTGATGATTTCATTGTGTTGTTCTCAAATGCATGTTAAACGCCTTTATTACTTACATTGTATTGCTTAGTTAATGTTCCCTCATGCTTAATAAATGTTCTCTATTGTATGCATGATTATTCAAATTATGAATGTGATATTTATGTCCCTATAAATTATTGTGTGAATCTTATTCATGTTCTTTTTCTTATTTGATTCATTAAAGGAACTTGTACGCAGGATTCTTTGGATTCTGACACCTTACTTTAATGGTTTTTCGTAACCTCAGGTGATCAGTGAAGTCGACTCGCTTTTGAGGGGATACGTGGGCCACATTTGCTTTAGACTGGTTCACTTACGGACAGAGTGACTCTATTTTTGTTTCTTTTAGTTCTTTTATTTTCTGCAATTGTTACTTCACTTTTGATTTTTTATGAGACTCTTATTGATTCATTAATAAAGAGTTTGATTGGTTTGATTATAGATGATAAATGTAAGTTCGTTTGTGGTGTGTGGTTATCCAGCTGAAATTGGAACTGTAAGGACCCCGGGTCTCTGGAAAGTTTTCCGCAACTCTTAGAAAAAAATATTTCGCATTTTTCAAAGAGTATGAGTTGGGGTCGTTACAAGAGTTCTAGTTGAGGCTGCACTCTCTTCTCCAACCCATCTAGAGCTCTATAAATAGATCAAAAAAAAAGGAAAGAAAGAGAAAGAGAAGGAACAAGAGAGGAAGAGAGAGAAAAGGAGAGGAAAAGAGAGGAAGAAGAAGGATGACCTTCTTCTCCAACCATCCAGCCCCTTTTCCACCATTGCTCCTTATTGTTTTTCAATTTTTACAAAGGTACAGGTCTCCTCCTTTGAGATCAAGTGAGAAATCGAACGCCGATTCGATTTTTCATGCAATTTTTGGTGTAAATCCATGATCAAAGGGTGAATCTATATGTTCACTCTAGATTACTTGGATGGGAATCCATGTATTCATCTTTCACATGTGTTTCTTTGATTCTTTTCACATCTGCAAAGAAATAAATTTTGTACGTGTAGTTTTTTTTTCTTATGGTAAAACAAAATTTATTTCATGATATCTATGGCTTGTTACATGCTTGCCTTACGGTGTTTTTTTTTTATGTTTCATGAGCATCCTCTTGAAAGAGTAAACGGATGTTTTGTTGTGGCTAGATTTTAAAATCTGTTTATGCATGCCTACCTTAGCAAGAATCTGCACAAGTATGTCATGAAATAATGTTTACTTGATTGTTGATCATGACATAAAAGCATATTCCATTGGTGAGTTAATGTTTTATGGAAAAAGTCAATAGCATGATCATTTGATTTGGTTGTATGAGCATACATGAATTTAAAGATGGCTAAGTGTGCATATTTGAGTCACGAATGTTGTTTATGCATGACTGTACAAATTGGAACAGTTTTACAACAGGTTTCACCCCTGTAACTGTACATGTTCCATGCATAACATTAAAGAAAATTTTTCTGGTAGTATAGAGTTTTTTTTTGGGTGCATGGTCTGGCTGACAGGCCAGCCGAGTTCGGCTCGGCTGGCCAGGTTTGGCCAGACCTGGCAGTGCCTGGACAGGCCTGCCAAGTCCAGCTGGGCTATGTCCCGTAAGAGATCACGCACCTTCGATTTGTTCTTCATCCACTGTAGAAGAGAGAAATATTACAAGAAGGAGAGGCGGCAATGACTGGAGCGACTCTTCATAATCGTGTGTGCCCTATCTTCAGTATTATATTTATGATACAACGTGGGTCGGGTCTGTCAGCCCAGATCCATATATCAATATACAGCAGACCTATATACAACGTGGGTCGGGTCTATTAACCCAGTCAGGTCTGTCAACGTGGGTCGGATATTACAATCTCAATACCCTCCCTCAAGTTGTGCATGTTTTTGCAACATGGACAACTTGTTCTTCAAGAACCAAAAATGCATACAGGTAAGACCCTTAGTGAACAAATCTGCCACTTGATCAGCCGTAGGAACATAAGCTGGTTCAATTTCTCTATCTTCAATCTTTTGCCGAATGAAGTGTTGATCAATCTGTATATGTTTTGTGTGACTATAGTGAATAGGATTAAAGGCAATCTGTATGGCACCTTGATTATTGCACAAGAGAGTGGTGGGTAGCATAGATTCGCTAAGTTCAGTCAAAAGGTATCATGGCTCTGTTGTAGCAGCCGCCATAGACCGATACTCAGCTTCAGTACTAGATCGTGCAACTGCACGTTGTTTCTTGCTACTCCACGCTATCAAGTTTCCATCAAGAAAAACTCAATATCCAGAAACTGACCGCCTGTCATCTAGATCTCCAACCCAATTTGCATCTGTGTATACGTCTAGTGTATGTTTCTCCCCTTTAATCTTGGACTGATGATAAACTAGACCATCTCCAAGAGTTTCTTTTAGATATCGAAGAATTCTCTTGACAACGTTCATATGCTCTGTTCGGGGTTCATGCATGAATTGTGAAACTTGATTCACTGCATACACAATGTCTGGTCTAGTGAAGGTGAGATATTGAAGCATACCCACAAAACTCCGATATTGCTTGGAATCTTCATATGTGTCTCCATCCTGAGATCCGAGTTTATGATTAAGGACACTAGGAGTAGATAGAGGTTTACAGTCCTTCATGCCTGCCTTGTCCAACAAATCCAAAGTATATTTGTGTTGAGATAATGAAAGTGTGTCGTCTTGTCGGTCCATTTCAACCCCTAAAAAATAACGCAAAAACCCTAAGTCTTTCATCTTAAATTGTCGACTCAATAAGATCTTGGTAGCTTCTATGTGTTCATTAAAGTTCCGAGTAATGATGATATCATCCACATATATAAGAATCAAGGTGCGTACGTGACGATCTCGAAAAATAAAAAGCGAATGGTCAAGATGAGATCAAACGAACCCATGTTTCTGAACTTCAATAGAGAAACTATCAAACCATGAGCGAGAGGCCTTCTTTAGGCCATAGATGGCTCTTCGTAGCTTGCAAACATGTGTGTTGGGGCTATGTTCTGTACAGCCAGAGGGTTGCTCCATATACACCTCTTCTTTGAGGCTGCCATGTAAAAATGCATTTTTGACGTCAAGTTGACTTAGAGCCCATCCATACTGAACTGATAAGGACAAAACTAATCGAATAGTTCTCGTCTTGATCACAGGACTAAATGTTTCATCATAATTTTGCCTGTATTCTTGAGTGAATCCTTTCGCCACTAGCCTCACCTTATAGCGTTCAATGGATCCATCAGGTTTATACTTGATTTTATAGACCCACTTAGAGCCTACCACATTCTTGTCTGATGACCTAGGAACAATCTCCCAAGTTCCATACTCATGTAAGGCTTGCATTTCCTCATTCATAGCCTCAACCCATTTGATTGACATAGATGCTTGAGAAAAACTGACGGGTTCATCATGCTTTTCAATCTGGGAGATGAACAGTTGCAAGTCTGTAGAGAAATTGTCATAACTTACCCATCTTTCAATAGGATGACGAGTCTTTTCAGGTCTCCTAGGTTGAACGATAGGTTGCCGAACATTGGCTTTGTTTCGTCGCACATAAGTAATCCCTTGAAAGTTGGTAGCATCTGTAACGACAGGAATAGAAACACCTGGTGTGTTGGCTGGCCTTTCCTTTTCTAGGTGGGCATCTGTACTACTCTGTTCTATGGATAGGGTGTGACATGAGGGTGCAGCATGCATTCCCATGTGATCAAGCACCTTAGCAACAAGCCATGGTTGATAACTTTCAGCATCTTTAGTGTGTCTCTCTGCATTTACTGAATCATCATTATGAGCTTCGTCAAACACAACATTTCGTAAGACTCAAACACGATTTGTAGTAGGGTCATAGCAGCGATATCCTTTGTACTGATCCACATATGCAACAAACCGGCATTTGCATGCTTTGTTTTGAAACTTATCACGGCGAGAACTGGCAATATGAACATAGCAGATGCAGCCAAACACTCGTAACTCATTATAGTCAGGGTGATCCCCAAAGAGTGTGAAATAAGGAGATTGATCTAATAGTAATTTCATTGGCAGTCGATTTATGACATAGACAGTTGAATGAAAAGCTTCCGTCCATAAGTTTAGAGGAATGGAAGTGTCATGTAACATACTCAGTGCACTCTCTACAATGTGCCTATGTTTTCTTTCCGCCACACCATTTTGTTGTGGTGTGTGTGGGCAAGATATTCGGCGACATATTCCATTATCTTGGAGAAATTCAGTAAATTCCTTTGATAAATACTCTCCTCCACCATCACAATGAAAATATTGAATTTTAGTTGAGAATTGATTATAGACTAAGGCATAGAATGAGCAAAAAAGTTTAAAAAACTCAGATTTATGTTTCATAAAATAAATCCAGGTGTATCTGGAGTAACTATCAATGAAAATAACATAATAACGGTTGCCCGATAAAGAGGGTTGTGGGGCAGGTCCCTAGACATCAGAATAGACAATTTCAAAGGCACAAAAGCTCTTTGATTTATTGGATGAAATAGGAGAACATGACTCTTACATAATTGACAACTAGAACAAAGAGAAAAATCAATCCCAACATTTAAACTAGACTGCAACAGAAGTCCACTAGACACAAGCTTCTTAATGAATGAATGATTACAATGACCAAGACGACGATGCCAAATCTCTGGCTTATTACATTGGGATAAACTAAAACAATCTTTGAATGGCACTGAACGAATTGGCTGTGAATTTATTGATGCATGACGAACTGGAAGAGACTCCTTGAAGACGTACATGTTCCCTTGCCGTTTTCCTTCAACGAGAGTCTTCTTCGTGAGAAGATCCTTGACACATACAGAAAAAGGAGTAAATTCTACAGAAGAATTAGTATCATCAACAAGTTTAGAAACAGAAACAATGTTCTTAACAATACTGGGAGGATGGTAAACATCATCTAAAGATAATGAGGAATTAGGAAGAGAAAGAGAAATATTTTCAACATGAGAGATAGGATGGAGAGCACCATCTCCAGTTTTAATGCTAAATTTACCACGATAAGGAACGGGTTTTGAAATCTTACCAATATCACGTCACATGTGCAGCGGCTCCAGAGTCAATGTACCACATCCCTTGCTCAGTTTGCTTGAAGCTCAATTCTGAAAGAGCGGAGATCAGAAGGTTCTTCACATTTTCCTTTTCATCGCCTTTAGAGCCATCTCCCCTAGTGGAAGGCCCAACGCCATTAAATTTGCCTTTGTTTTGTGGATTATGCCAGCAATTTGCTTTAATGTGCCCCCTTTTATTATACTGAAAACATGTTGGAATGTTTCTAGGATGTCTCGGATATAAATTAGGTGACATATTTGGAGTGGGAAGAAGCCCACGGCCTCCTTGAGTACCTCTTCCCTGTGCACGACCGCCTCGAAAGCCCATGCGACCTCATCCTGATACGACCCCTATGACAAGTACCTCATGGTTGTTGGAATGTAAAGCCATTTCCTCGCCCCTAATAGTAACTTCATATTGCAGTAATTTAGCCCGTAGATCCTCAAAACTAGGCAATGAAGGAAGGCATAAAAGAGAGGTAACTAACATATGGTAATCCGATCCCAGGTCATTCAGTGTCTGTTGAACCTTTTCTTTGTCTGGAATCACACAACCCACCATGGCTAGTTGATCTGTAATACTCTTGACCTTGTTCATGTACTATGTCACTAATAAACTCTCTTTCTTCAAAAGCTGAAATTCTCTCTTTAAATGCAAAATCCTAGCTTCTGAAATCTGTGAATAAGTCTGCGTCAATAATTGCCACAACTCTTGGGCGGAACATTCATCAGGGATGGCCACTAGTACCTCTTGTGCAAGTGTAGAGGTAATGTAAGCCACAACTGCCTGATCCTTGCGTCTCCATGTTACAAACTCTGAATTTTGAATCAATTTGGTGGAAACCTCTCCTTTATCATTTCGCTCTTCTTGCAGGACGAATTCTGGTGGTGCATGAATTGTTCCATCAAGATATACAGAGAGATCCAGACTCTTAAGAAAAGGCAAAATTTGTAGTTTGAGGTGTTTAATTTCTCAAATATGAGTTGTCCAAGGAAACTGGAGGGAAGGGAAGGAGAGTCCATGTGAAAGGGCAACAAAAGATCACTCTAATCAGCAGTTGGAGTTCCCAGCAAAGGATACCCTTTTTTTTTGCTAAAATAGTATTGCTGCAACAGATCAGAGAGAATCAGCAGGACACGGCAAAGTAAGGGTCGAAAGATATGTTTGTTTGTTTTTTTACCGACACTTTGATATGATATTGGAAGTGACTGACGTGAAAACGAGAGAGGAGAGTTCACGTTGGGCGAGAAATGAGATCAGATTAGATTTCACGCTGAGACGTTGAAATCTGATTTAGATCTGATTCGTCGATGCTAACAGGAAATAATGAATAAGCAAAACAATTTGGAGAATGAGATTTGACTTGAAAGGTAGAGGAACGATCTGGATTTAAAAGAAAACACAAATCTGATAAGATACGATCAGATTTCATTGTAATCGTTGCTGAAGAAAAGAAACAATGTGTCACGACTAGGAATGAAACGCATGGACTGGAACAATCCAATCCAACGAGATTTAAGAGAAGTAGATCCTGTTTGACGTCACCAGACTATGTGACGTGACTGTATTCAATATAAGAGGTCGACAACTAGAGAAGAAAAATACCTAAAATGTTAAGGAGGTGGTTTTTAATCTAATATGGTGAGATCCACTTTAATGACAGGAGAGGTATAGAGTCTGATCTGATAAGGTCAGACTTAGGATCAAAGAGAGGAGAGGAAGAGGGTATTGAAAAGGGGAAGGGAGAAAGGAAAAGAGAAAGGGGAGAGCCCGACCTGGTATTCACTTCTTAACCCGCTCTGATACCATGTAAGAGATCCCTTCGATCTGTTCTTCATCCACTGTAGAAGAGAGAAATATTGCAAGAAGGAGAGGCGGCAATGACTGGAGTGACTCTTCATAATCGTGTGTGCACTATCTTCAGTATTATATTTATGATACAACGTGGGTAGGGTCTGTCAGCCCAGATCCATATATCAATATACAGCAGACCCATATACAAAGTGGGTCGGGTCTATTAACCCAGTCGGGTCTGTCAACGTGGGTCGGATATTACAATCTCAATATGTCCAACTGGCCTGGCAGGGCCTGCCAAGCCACGGGGCTCAGCCGAGTGGCTCGGCTGAGCCGGCCCAGGTCCAAAAAAAAAGAAGGTTCCTATTTCAAAAAAAAAAATTATATAAAAATTTTTAGTACAACTGGGTGGTCTGTCCAGCCCTGACAGCACACACACAGGCCCAGACGGGGCTTGTGCATGAGCTGTCAGGCCCAACCGATGGGTCCGGCTGGGCTGGCTCGGCTAACCCGGGGCTGGCAGGGACTGGCCAGACCCAGTCCAGCCCTTGGACCGGACTAGGACAGGCCTGACCAGGGGTCTAACCAGGGTCGGCTGGGCCTGTTTGGAACCCCAGCCGACTAGGTAGTCGGTTGGGTGTAAACCCCTTCAAAAAAAATTATGTACATGTGGGTGTTGAAATTTTTTGTTTTAAAAAAAAAATAATATGCATATAAGCTGTGCATCTTTAAATTTCCAGATTTCACCATGTATAATAGAAAGTGATTTCGCAAGCTTATGATGAATAAATTTTGCATGATCAATATTCAAATGCATTGTTATTTACAGATGTAATGTAACTTGTAAGTATGTGCAAATCTTGAATTTTAGATTATGATTGCATATGTATATTTGCTTAAGTATCTACATGCTTAAAATGAATACATGCATTAAATGAAATTATGCATTTGACATGAATTTGGGGTATAGAGTGGAAGTATGCAATGAATATGTATATTCAAAAGAAAACGTTATGTATACACTTGATGAACTTATGCATTGATACACTTAAGAAAATTATGCTTTGATTTGAATATGTGTCTGCAATGCAAGTATGCAATTGACATGAGTATGTATAATGAATGGAAGTATGCAATTGATTTAAAGATGAGCATTAAATGAAAGCTTATATTTGTCACTAGCATATGAAATGCAATAAAACATGCGTATGAATATTTTTGTATCATGTGCATAGTTAAAGATTTGCATATATGAATGTGCATTTGGAAGGCATATAGTTTATATATGGCATATTTATAAGGTTTTTGCATATGGTGCTTCAATGATCAATAAGAATCATTGTAGGCTTGGAGAGCCTTAAGCTTTGGTTTGCTCTTTTTTACTTGTTTATAATGCATCGCAAAAATCACATTAATATTTTACACTGTATTGCACTGTTCTATTCTTTTCTGCGGGCGGTGGTCCCGTGATGCTTCTCGCATGAGAATATGCAAGTTATTCCATTTGTTTGCATGCTAAATTGCAAATTAAAGAAATGGGATAATAATAATCAAATAAAAATAAAAGAACTATGTAATATACGTTATGAGATCTCTCATCGTTAGAATGAGAATATTAGAGTTTCAATTTTGGAGGACCACGAGGATACAAAAACTCTGTGTGTGTTATTGCCCCTGAACCCGATATTAAGGTTCTTCTCCTGACCACGGTTTTAGGAAGAATCTACCACTTTGCTTAAAGGTGGTGTGTAGACACAGCTGTTGTTTTGGTATACCAAGAAAAGTGGCACTTGTGGATGGATGGTCCCTGGTGTCCCCGACATTAGATAGGTGGTCTAATGTTCCGAAGGTTGTTTCGGTCGAAGACTAAGTTTGAAACCTGGTAATAAAATACAAATTATGTGCTAAGCTACCCTGAGAACCTAATTTGACCTCGAGGATTCTACATGTTTGGTGTATCCGCAACGGTAATAATAAAAAAAGGAACTTAAATTGTGTGCATTTAATAAAGACATGCATATGAAAAAAAAAACTCTGATAAAAGATAATAATAATTTATTCATGCATTGCACTGAAATTATGCATAGTCCTGCTATGCATTAGACCATGCATACTTACTTTTTCCCTAAATAATGATATATTAGTGAATGCATAATGTTGCTCCTTAATGCATGTTGAATGTCTTTAATGCTTAAATTGTAATCCTTGCTGATTATTAAATGTTTCCTCATGCTGAATAATTATTCTATATTGCATAAATGATTAGTTGAATTATGAATTTGTCATAATCGTGTCCCTCTAAAATATTGTATAAATCTTATTTATATTTTTTTTACTTGTTTGTTTCACTAAAAAGATTCACACGCATGATTCTTTTAGATTCTGACACCCTACTTTTTGTGTTTTTCGCAGTCTCAGATGACCAGTAAAGCGACTTGCTCATGAGAGGAGTTACGAGAGGACCACACGACTGCTTGGCAGACTTCTATGGACAGCGTGGTTCTTTCTTTTTATTTTCTTTTATGCACTCTGATGTCCTTATTTGATTTTCTCATGACTATTATTTCTTAATTAATAAAGTTGATTTAGTTTGGGTTTGGATGGAAAGATGGGATGTAACATCCCTGGTGGTGTGTGTATGCAATGTACAAAAGGCTAAAAATAAAACCATTAAACCCACAAAAATTACAAATCCCATATTGCAATTATTGCCTAATATGACACGTTTTGAATATGCACAACTTTTCTTTAAAAAATATGTGCAACTTTGTGAAAACGTCAGCACTTCAATACTTCCAATAATTTTTTCTTCAACCTCTCTTGTTGCTTAAGTATACTATTGTCTGCTCCTTGAGCCTGGTCCTGATCTATACTTGTGTCACTCTCAAGTGAGACTTGCTTTGAACATCCTATGTCATGCCCCAAAACCAAAACCATAATTGGTCCTGTCTTGGGGTGTGACTTTAGGTTGTTCATTTCTGTCATCAGGACATGAACATTTGCAGAGCATTCAAAGTTTCAAACTCTAATCTTTCATCTCATTAAAATCTCCAATACGAGACAAAATACAACTATGAGATGATTATTATGTCTTCTAAAAGATCAAACCAATAACTATACCGAGGTTCAGATGCTTGGCTTCCTTGTCTCTATCCTCGTTGAAATATCCTGTGAGAATCTCTTTAAATTCTTGCTACTTCTATCAAAACTTTCATTCTAAAAAACAATAATATCTAATGAGTAATGCACACTCTTAATATTATGTTTTTGACGTTTTCAAAAAGAGACATTTGAGAAGGACATTTTTAAATATCTTCAAATCACTTTTGCAAGACTTCATTTGAACAATAAAATCAACTTTTCAAAATGCGGTACACATATAGAAAAGACAATAAAAAACTGATTTTAAAACTGTAACGCCACAAATTTCAACCTTGCGAACCTTTTTAGAAAAACAGGCAAGAGACTA
The DNA here is from genome assembly GCF_984573655.1 of Nuphar pumila. Lineage (NCBI taxonomy): Eukaryota > Viridiplantae > Streptophyta > Magnoliopsida > Nymphaeales > Nymphaeaceae > Nuphar > Nuphar pumila. Next base: position 85,523,423 of record NC_143261.1, on the reverse strand, counting down.
GAAATATCTCTTTCCTTCAGAGTTTGTTTACGAAATCAACGGAAGATTTTTCTTTTGATAAATCATAAGGCAAGTTGAATACTTTGGGCACGTTAGCTAAAAGAACCAAAACTCACAAGATTCGGATATCCCAAGGAAAATCCGATACAAACCCATAGCGTCCAGGACGCGAGCTAAGAGCAGGAAGAAGAAGTCTTGACGCCATCTTGCAATCGCGCCATCGCCCGTAGAGTACCTAAACATCACCTGTACCCATAGAATGGGTTAGTTTCGCGAAAAACTAGTAGGTGCACAAGAGAGACTAACAGGAAACTGAATTAAGTACATTTAATTCAGTAGGCTACGCAGTTTAAAGCAGATATGCAGTTAAACAGGTAAGCAATGCAAGCAGGTGAATAGTGCAAACACGTAAGCAGTACAAGCGAATAAGGCGTGCGAGCGAGTAAGTAGTGCAAATGCGTAAGTAGTGCAAACAGTAAGCAGTTCAACGCAAGTAAGCAATGCAACTGACCAACGCAGCATACGATCCATTTGATCGTAAGCTGTGAACTACTACGCAACAAGCTTGTCCTCGCTTCTAGAACGAGGTCTCTGCATCTAATCACCACCAGGACATAGTTTGTCACTCGCTACTTCTAACCAACGCTTTGTCTTGAACGACCTTAATCTATCCTCATCTCTCAAAGTCTTACGCGGCTAACCGTCACCGGTTATTACGCACTAAGGCGTCATACCTTCTCAGAAAAGCTCACCCTTCTTTAGAAGGTCCAAAACATGATCACTAACTCAAATCGCTAACGATCTTATTCTCACACCTGAGTCAAGCATGTAATCATGCTAAAACAGAAAGCCGAAACTATGAATTCATAGTTGGCTATCACAAACAATCTCAGAAGATCATCACAGCTCACCATAACTTTTTATAGTAAGCAAAAACACAAGATCCATGTCGGATCGTTCGGTCCGAGAGATATACGACCGGACAAGGAATTACCGCCCTAGAGGGTATACCTAATCTTGGACCCTACACTTCCTCACAGGAGTTCACCGTCTTTGCGGCTACCCGTTCGTGGACAGTGTACATCCTCACAGAGATCTCTCACTCTAGCCGGGTCACCTGATCTGGGAAATGTATAACCTCACAGCGAAACCTTTGGGAGATCAGTCCCTAACAAATGTCATATCCAATGAAAATCATTGCGATACACGCATCCACACAAATGACCGCTCTCAGGGTCGATAGTCACTAATACAAACAATAAGATCAACGCCCAGATCACCTGGTCTGGGACATGTATAACCTCACAAGGAATTCCGCCCTAGATGGTATACCTGGTCTTAGACCATACACTTCCTCACAGGAGTTCACCGTTTTTGCGGCTACCCGTTCGTGGATAGTGTATATCCTCACAGAGAATCTACCACTCTAGTCGGGTACCTGGTCTTGATCATACACGCCCTCGCAAATAATCCTTTGGAGATCAGGTGCTCGACAGACACCCCACTCAGTGATACATGCATCAATAATCGACTGCTCTAAACCATTGACCGCGTCGGGGTCGGTAGCCACAATATGGGCACAAGCATGCATATCAGCAATGTACATCGTATCACTTCACATAGAAGCATAATATACGCATCGTGTTATTGCCACAAGGAATATTGCAATCCTCAAATAGGCCCTCAAAGCATGTGTAAACGACACATGAGAACGCGCAAATATGGCAATTCAGTTGATTCTATAAGCAAAGAGTAACTAACTCTACCCGTCAGCCAAACAAAACAACTGAATAAGACAAACACTCATAACAATGCTCGTAAAACATATAATTACCATAAAATGGCTCAGTCCATGAACAAGTAATTAAATTAATAGTAAGGCATAAACCATTACATCACAAGCCATTTAATAGCAATCATACGGCAACAGTTATATCACAATATGTAAGCAACTTATAAGACAAGCGACCACATCAATCCTAGTTGCCACCAGTTCGTAGATTACGAGCTGTATACAATCACATCAATCATAAGAGATGCAAGCCAACAAGAGCTACGCTACAATAAGCACCAAACAGTTCGACCAAGGGATAAAGCAAGTCACATGATAATATGTAGCAACTGGCATAATGCTACTATTATAAGTATTTAACCAGAGAAGCTCCTTATTACTCCGCAAAGAACTGTGTAAGCAGTTTAACCAACTAGAGTAACGCCTTGACAGGCGTGCACAACTCAACGAGTAGCATACTGAACTATCGAGCAAGCAAGCGAATTAGTAGTGCAAGCGAAGCAGTAGTGCAAGCAAATTAATAGTGCAAGAGAAACAGTAGTGCAAGCGAATCTCACGACTCAACGACCAGTGTGAACAGACCTTATGTTTCGATAATTACGAACCTGCGGGTACGCGCAGGCAAAACGTAGAACCAACTGAAACTAGTTCGGGCGTCTGTTATTCTATGTATTTTCAATAACCCGAATAGCTAGTTGAGTTCGCTCCAAAGGGACGGCTTTAGCCGAGAGAGGATTCCCCAAAGGAGGTTGTGCCACGAACGCATCCAACTTCTGCAGAAGTGTTTAGCTAACTAATGTAGCCCCTTTCTCCTAACTCCAATGACTGGGGAGGCCGGATCGTTGCCCGTAGGGTGGTTGTTAACAACCTGTACATTGGAGTTTGTACCGCTCTGTCCTCTCCCTTGACGGACACAAAGAAGCGAATAGGTACGTTAGGGGTTGCTTAACTAACGACCCATTCTATGTTGTGGTATTTAAACCACTCGAGCATCTTGCATGTGAAGGCGAATGTGAGGCCATTTATGTGATTACAACATTTTACATTTAGCGTTGTTCGAGGTCGCACGACCATCTCATCCGATCATCGCAGTACTAGACGTGTCGTGCACGACTACAAGTACTCTAGGATGAAAGGGGTATAGCTCCTCAATAGAAGCTTCAACAAGAGTGTTTCACAAAGATGTAAAGTTTATCAATTTTACCTTATCTTTTGAAACAACAGTACCTTGTGCCAACATTATGCATGTGATTATCTCGAATCACATCCGCTATCGGGGTATCTACATGTCTCGCATGACTCGATACCGACCTCGATAGACGGGATACGGGTTTCTCAACAGAACACCCGCTAAGAAGTTCGCTCGAACCTCCAATTCGAGATCACCCGAGATATGCCAAAAAGGCGAGCAGAACCAGCCAGTCACATCCTTTCAAATGCTTCGATTTGGAGCAGTCTTTGATGTTTTTGCGCAGCTCCCTAAAATCTCAAGTCGACTCTGAAGGACTGCGCACACGAAGAGCCAGGATCCTTATGAGGTATCCCTCTCCTTAGACGAAGGTGTATCGCCTGCTCCCGACTGAACTCTTGTCGCAAGAGGAAGTGATAGATGTCTCTTGCATCCTCCACGAGGATGCCTCAAACGCGTATGCAATGAGCGAATACCTGAGCGTCATCTACAATAGCAAGGCAGTAACAACACATATGCAAAAGCAAGAGCATATCGCAAAGCGCGACGACAAAGTAAAGGTCGTAAGCAGGAGTGCAACGCAGAACCTTTGCGTGATACACGACGGTGAAGTAAAGGACAAGGATCGCGAAACTGCGTCCTTGAGTTAAATGTCACTCGTATAAATATATATGATATATATATGCATATATATTTATTTGATTGTCCTTTTTAGTTAATTAAACTTAATTCAATTGTCCAAGTCTTCTGTGCAATCTTCTCCTACCTTTGAGAGTTGCAAGCTTGTTGCCGTCCGCGAATGTACGCGATTGGCGGCTCGGGTCGCGGAGCGCGAGCGGGACCCGTCGTACGAGCTGCAAAAGTAACGATCTTAGCAAGCTAATATCAAAATAGAAAGTCAGGGGCACTATCGTCGTCCTGACGTAAAGAAGCAAAAGCAGGGGCATCGTGCACATACGCACCTGCTATAAGCGCAAGGAGCAGGGGCAAGGCCACGAGCCCCTGCTGTCAGCAAACAACGGGGAGGCAGGAGGGTTGCGCCTCTGCCCTCCGAAAGCAAGGGTAGGCAGGGTTGCGCCCCTGCCTTACGAAGGCAACGAGGGAGGCTGAGGCATCGCCCTGCTTGCCAGAAGAGCAAAGAGGCAGTAAGATCAAGGCAGAGGGGCGAAACCCCCTACCGAAAAACAAACAAGGTGCAGGGGGCAATGGTCCCCGCCAACCTTGAAGAAATGCGAGGCAGGGTCCAATGACCCTTACTGCCGAAGAACAGATGCAGGGGGCGTCGCCCCTGTCGACAAAAGACAGGCAGGGCTCCAGCCCCTGCCGACCTCCCAGAAACGACAGGCAGGGGCTTTAGCCCCTGCCGATCCAAAAGTTTCAGGCGACAGGGTCAATGCCCCTGTCGTCCTATCCAAAGACGTTCGGTAGGGGCCACAGCCCCTACCGGCCAGCGATAACAGAGAGAGAGTGAGAGGCAAGGGCTGGAAACCCCTGTGAGTCGATCAACAACAGGCGGCAGGGGGCATCACCCCCTGCCAACCAGTCGGACACATGCGACAGGAGGCGTCGCCCCTGCCAGCCTGCCGACCGAAAAGAAGGAGAGAAGAAGCCGATGGTGCAGGGAGGGGGCTCGACCCCTCCCCTGACCAAAAGAGGCAGCAGGGAGGGCTCGACCCTCCCCTGCCGTCAAAGGTAGCAGGGAGGGTTCGACCCTCCCCTATTGTCATGAGACGCAGGGAGCAGGGAGGAGGGGCTCGACCCCTCCCCTGCCGTAACAGAAGCAGGGAGGGGTCGTGCCCCTCCACAGAGGGAACAGAGAGGAGAGACTGAGAGCGAAAAGAGGGGCGTACCTAGTGGTCGCCGGCGGCGGCAGCGGCGGCGTCGGAGGGAGGTCGCTGACGGCTGCCGTCGATGCCTACAGTAACCGAGACAAGGGTGGTGGCCGGCGGCGAGTTGTCAGCGTCGGTGGCCACATGGGGAACAGAGACGGGAGAGGAAAGGGAGAGAGTCGGGAAGAGACGACAGGGCGAGAGGGGGAAGGAGGTTTCCAGAACCTCCTCCCTCAGTCGCTGCGTGCTTTTAAAAGCACGCAGCCGACTGATTTACCCGGGTCGGATCCGGGCCCGGATCCAAACTTTTTTTTTCTCCCGATTATTACAAAAACACTTTGTAAACCACTTTGCAAACTAATGAAACTTTCTTTTCAAAAGTTGACATTTCTTTTTTCATAAAACTTTTGAAAAACACTTTATTTTAAAACGATTGATTCACAATCCCAACGAAAGTCCGAAGGGCTACTTAAATCCCAATTTTAGTTGAGCTGATAGAATCCCTTCGTACTTCAAATGGGTCAATAACACTAGCGGTGGTGGGCTCCACCACCAATTAGATATCCAACACTGGTCAATACATTGTTTTTTATTACATGCATGTTGACACCCAATTGTCTGAGGTGTCAACCTATTTAACCTAAGACCATTTTTCCAAATGTAATTGCTTCACAATTACCTTTACCAGTTTGAAGATGCAAACACTAATAAATAATCTCTAGCCCATTAACATAACTTCAATTCAAGAAAGAAGCAACAGGATTAACCAAGTAGCATTAAAGACTTACATTGTAAACTTAGCATACAAACCTTTTTCCTAGTGAACAAAACCCATCACTACTATTCAAAAGGATCCCACTGAAATTCTAGCATTCATAAGCCTAGAACTTACAATCCTGCCTCATTGTTTTAGCACTATAAAGAATGATAGCATACTCACAGTTAATATCCCCACCAACAGTAAAATAGCAATGCAAGCTGTTCACAAGCTTCAGACAATCTACAGTCTTGGTTGCTGCTGTCAGAGCCTGCAAAACATATCACCGGAACTAAATTTGTTAATACATCATATAGTGTATGTGGCAACACCTGATCAACTACATCAAATAAATTAATCTGAAAATTAGCTTCAAGAAGATGCTTCCAAGATCTTATAAAATCCATAAACAGAGCTGGTCTATTATTTGCAGACCATTTACACTTTTACTATTTTCTGTACGCAGAAGATTCAATATATTTTTCTATACCTGCTAAATATGCCCTCATAATGACTTATGCACAGGTTTCCCTTTTTTATTGCCCAATAGAGAAGTTTTTTCACCAAAAAACTAAAATAATTAACCTCTTCTTCTTAAATTTTGCTCCCAATCATAAACATATATATCATTAATTATCAAAGCATACTTTTACACCTGGTTGTTACATGTAGAAGGTTCAAGTTTTTTTTGTTTGGTCGTGGTGGGGGGTGGGTGGATCGGACTAGCAAGCTGGGTCAGGCAAACCCCTGCCAGAGTACAAAATATATAAAGGCATTATAAACTTTTAGGATCCGGGAACCACTCAAGCGGTATATCTTTCCAAATCCTGCTATTGTCCAAAACACTTTACCTGGCCAAGCACTGATGCAGATAATTACAAACTTTGTCACAAGGGAAGCTCCGTGCAATCTGGTTGCCTTTTACCTCCCAGTAAACCATTTATTCTGGATACCACCTATGAGAGTCTCAGCAAGGGGGAAATGTTAAATTTTCCATAGGTAGTTTGAGGAGATATCAATCCTGAAAATCTCACTCTTAAAAGAACAGTTAGATAAATTTGCCAAAGGAAATTTGAGTGTTGTGGAAACCTTGAACTAAAATCTATTACAGATCAGTTAGCTGCAGTCAATCTCCTCTACATCAAATGGTGACATGCATGCAATCTATGACAAGGGTTTGTACTGGAGTACAATATGTTTGTGACTGTGCATATTAATAAGATTCTCGTCATACACAATTAATGTATTGTGCATTGTGCTATTTGAACATGAAATTATTGTTAAATATTGTAACTTTTATGTATATAGGGAAAATATTTGCTACTAAGGTAAGGAACTAATGAGCTAGAAATCATAGGTGCAAGTTGTATCGTCTCAATCTAATCACATAGATGTGTTCAGCATAGTTTTTTTGCTAAGGATCAAGCCTTGGATTGTGTGTTTCATGTAAAAATGTTATATTTGAGTTATGAAATTTTGGCACATTGTGGGCCGTTGATTTTTGGACCCCTTTAAGAACCAAAGTACTTGTCACATAAAGGGAATTTGAAGACTTTCTTTCTTGGATATCATTTCATTACATGGTATCAGAACATATAGGCTCTTGATCCTTGTGGTGGACCATTGTGGTGCTCGTGTGATCGTGATCATGATCGTGCATTTTTGTGCCCAGAGTGCTCATATGATCGTGTTGATTGAAAAGCTCAAGTGTTTGTGGTGATCTTGATATCGTGCACATCTCCTTCTCTGTCTTTCCTCGCTTTTCTTTTCTCTCACTCTTCTCTCATGGACATGGATGACAAGGAAGTAATCAACTTCCTCCCATACAAACTCAACTCTTCCAATTATGTGGTGAGGTCTAACTCTATGAAACATCACATATGTGGAAAAGGTTTGTAGGGATTTGTTGATGGTTCCGAAAAGGCACCTCAACTAATTCTCACAAAAATAGAGAATGACAATACCATGCAACAAAGGGATGAAAAAGACAAGTCTACTGCGAAATACAACAAAAATGGAAGGACTGGAAGATGGGTCATTCAAAGGTTATGACACGTCTTATCAATAATGTGGAAGTCTCAATATGCTCAAATCTTGTCAAAGTTGATTATACTAATCAAGCATGGAACTTCCTCAAAAGAATGTTCTCTCTAAGGGATATCGATCATATATTTTAGCTTCAAAATAAGATGTGGATCATGCAACAAGGGGAGATGACTGTGAGAGCATACTATGGTACTTTCTCCCAACTTTGGGACAAGCTTTCGATGTTGGAGCCTAAGTGGCATTGCTCTCTAGATATTGAACTTTGTTGAAAGCAAATAAAGCCAAAGCAATTTTTTTAATTCATCAATGGTCTTCGTGTTAATTACTATGATAGATATGTATATACATACATACATATATATATAGACATTGTGTGCATATATTGGTACATATATATATATAGACATTATGTGTGTACATATTGGTACATATATATGCATATATATTCTTTATTCTTATGTCATGCATGTAATAGGTCATGCCCTTTAAGGGCACTATTGTCTTTTCCGTTGTGTAATAGGACCTGCCCATTAGGGGTAGTTTTGTCTATTCTTTCTTGTTTCTTTTTCTTTTTTTCTTTTTTGTACTTCTAGCCTTTGGGACTAGCCCAATGGCCAGTTGGACTAGCCTCTTGCTCTCCTCTACTTCTATACATATGGGATCTCTCCTATTGGGTGCTTCACGCTTTTCTTAAGCATTCAAAGATAAATAAAACGAAAAATGACCATACTATACAACAAAAATGATGTGTTTCCCAACCTACAAATTTTTAAAGTCAGCCTATGTCCAAAACCACAACTTTCGGCTGTAAAAGGACCTTTTCACCTTTCACACATGCGAATTTCCTCCAGATATGTGAACTTTCACTCAAATATTCCAATGAGAATTTCCTCCTTTATTTGCGAATTTCCTCTCAGATATGCAAATTTTCTCTCATACATTCGCAAATTTCCTCTCAAAATATGAGAATATGCAAATGTCCTCCCAAATATGTAATATTTTTCCCAAAATATGTGAATGTCATACTGTATTTTGCAATTTCCCCCCAAAATGCACGCTTTTGAAGTGACACTAAAGGCTTTAGTGGTGCTTTTGAAGTGTCACTAAAGGTCCATAGCGCTTTTGAAGTGTCGCTAAATGTCCATCGTGCTTTTGAAGTGTCGCTAAAGGATTTAGTAGTGCTTTTAAAGTGTCGCTAAATGTCAATCGTGCTTTTAAAGTGTCGCTAAATGTCCATCGCGCTTTTGAAGTGTTAGTTTTTTCAACGAACTCCTTTTACTAAAAATCGCATAAGGGGCACAAGCAGGACGTTCACAAATGTATGAAGACATTCACGTGTGAAGGTCAAGACATTCACAAATATGGAAGCATGCAGGAGGACATTCGCAAATGTGGGAGGAAAATCGTATATTTGGGAGAAAATTTGCATATTAGAATATTTGAGAGGAAAGTTTGTATATCAGAGGAATCTCGCATGTGCAAAGGGTGAAAAGGTCCCTTTACAGCCAAAAAGTTGAAATTTTGGACAGAGATGGATTTTTTAAAATTGTATTTTTTTTTTGGAAAATGCGACATTTTTGTTTTACAGTGCGGTCATTTTTTGTAAATAAAATGTTTTTTTATAGTATAGCCCTTTAATGGATCGTGCTTGCCTTACTCTTTGTGAGTTTGCATCTTGCCCATAAGTGGCATATTGTACTTGTGCACACTTGTGTATTTTTTTAACCCTTAGAGGCATCTATTTATGCACTTTTTTTTGTTTCATTACATGATATCAGAACCTTGAGCTCTTGGAGTTTGTGGGTTCGTGATCGTGCTCATAGAAAGTGTGTTGGAGATTCGTGAGCTCGTGTGAAAGCCACTTGGTGGAACCTTTATCATCTAATCATATCTTATTCTCTTATCCCATCTTCTTATTCTTCTCTTCTCATTCCAATAGCCGACAAAGAAGTGATTATCATTGTTCCCATCAAGTTTGATGGAAGAAACTACATGTAAAACCCGAGAAATTCAATATATATATATTTGGATCCGACCGGATCCAGACCTGGCACCCCCTCCCCGTGTTTTCTATTTAAACACGCAGGGGGGGGCACCCCCCTCCTTCTCTCTCCCTGAAGCTTTCCCCCCCCCACTCACTCATCTCTCTTCCTCCTTTGCCAGACATCTTCGCCAGAGCAGTCGACCGGAGATACGTGACCCCTTAGGTATGCATCTCCCTGCTCTCTCTCTCTCTCTCTCTCTCTCTCTCTCTCTCTCTCTCTCTCTCTCTCTCTCTCTCTCTCTCTCTCTCTCTCTCTCTCTCTCTCTCTCTGTTCTCATTTAACAGGAGAGGGGTGCCGCCCGTCCATGCTCTCCTTTTTATCGACAGGCAGGGGGCGACGTCATCGGCCTTTTCATTTTCCAGGCAGCGGGCAGGGGATGATGCCCCCATGCCTCCTCCCTTTTCGACCAGAGGGCAGGGGCGTAGCCCCTTCCTTCCCTCCCTTTCCGGCTAATAGGCAGGGGGGGCTCCTCCTCCTTTTCCTGTTTTTCGGCCAACAGGCAAGGGGGGCGACGACCCCCTTGTCTGTCTCTTTTTTTTGCGACCAGAGGGCAGCGATTTTCTCTTTTTTTGGAATGTCTGACTACACCCCAAGGGTAGCCCTAGGACGGAAAAAGCTCCTAATAAAGCCTCTAGCTCTACCTCATGGTCCTCCTCTCGAATAACTCCATCCTTCTCTTCTTTTTGTACCCACGGTGGCAGCCGTGGCACTACTACTAGCACCAGCCACACTTTTTCGCTTCGTTGTAGAACTTCCTACTTTGAATCCTATGCTATGGGTTGTAGGATCAAAAGTAGGGAGCTCATCTTCGTAATACATATCCTTTCAGGGCTCCACATACCCTATTTATGCCTCATTCATCTCTTCTTGTCTTTTTCCTCTCAAATCATCAAGTAATTGCTAGTATTGTCATTTTACGACATCTGGCAATTTTCTAGACATGCATGCATGCACATTATGATGTGTCCCGACTAAATAATGCTTCAACCAAGAGATACCACTCGAAAAACTATTTTAGCAATAGTTGCATTTGATTTTTAATCGGTTTTCACTCGTTACTTGAGTGCACCATTGTTATGCCAGATCTTCTGATGCCATGTTTCCCAAAAAATACTCAATAACAAGCAAAGAACAAAGATTTTTTACCTTAACCCACTTCTTTGAGTGGAAAAATCAGTGGAAATGCACTCTTGAGAAAATCACAAAATCCCTCTCCCTTACACATGAATCGACCCCCAAATCGATCTCATAGAACCTAGGATGCGTGGGTTGTCTTCTAATTGCTTCTAAACATATGGAGAACTCAACCCTCAAAAGACCTTTTAAATCCAAATTAAAAAAAATAGACCTTTCAAGTCTTTTTAAATATGCCAGACCCGTCTGGTAGTATATCATATGATATGGGTCGATACACAGGTTTATCGTACAATACACACTCATATTGTAATACAAGTGTGTATCATATCATAAACCGCAAAAGTAATGATATATATCATACCATACCGTATGATACAGCATGATATAGACAACCTTGGTTCATACAACAAGTCAGTTTCAGCATGCACCTACCTTTGTTCATATGAGTGCAGTGTTGTGTATAGTGCGATATATCAAAAATTCCATCAACAAAGGGCATTTTTTGTCATCTACCTCAACTTTAAATTTAATTACTTATAACGATTCTAATTGGGGTGATGTAAATAACATTTGCTCAACCACTGGTTTTTGTGTTTTTGTAGGTGATTCCTTAATTTCGTGAAAGAGCAAAAAGCAACAAAAGTTATCACTATCGTCAACCGAAGAAGAGTATCAAGCTATGGCATCTACTACTTCGGAGCTTGTGTGGTTGATACAACTATTGAAGGGCATGAGAAGTCATTTGATAGAGCCATTCGAGTTGTGTTGCAACAACAAAAGTGTGATCTTGGGCAATCACACATTTTATGAGAGGACTAAACATATCAAAATGGATTGTGATTATATTCGCAAAGAGTTATTGAGGAAGACTATATCTTTACCCTATGTGATTTCAAAGCATCAATTGGCAGATTCTTCACCAAGGATTTTCTCCTAGATTTCAATTTTTCCTATGCAAACTATTGGAGGACATGGGAGTTCATTTGATAGAGTCATCCAAGTTGTGTTGTGACAACAAAAGTGTGATCTACATAGCAGACAATCACACATTATCAAAATAGATTGTCATTGTATTCGAGAAGAGTTCTTGAAGAAGACTATCTTTACCCTATGTGAATTCAAAGCATCAATTGGCAGATTTTTTCACCAAGGTTTTTTCTTCTCATAGATTTCAATTTCTCTTTATCAAACTTTAGGTAGTGACACTGTAAGTTTGAGGGGTGGTGGTAAACATTGTATCTTTATATATATATATAAAATCATTTTTATATATATTTTCTTTAGTAGAATGTATCTAGTTACATACATATTTTTGTATTTCTTTTGTTTTTCTTTTTCTCATTGCTTTTTGTAATTAAATTAGCAAGGTTGATTAGCCATTGGACTAGTCTAACGGCTAGTCTTCTTTGGCTCTCTTGTATTTAAATGGAATCTCCCCATTTCATTTCTTATGCATTCTTCTTGATGCATTAACATTAGTAAAATTATTTAATATTGTGTGTTCTCTCTTGTGAGTGCTTTGTTGCACTTGTGTGCTCGCCCATAAGTGGCATTTGAAGACTTTCTTTCTTGGATGTCATTCCATTACAGTTATTTACTCGCACAAAGAAGACACTCAGCCACATTATGGCATGTTTCTTTTTGTTCTATGCTGCCATCCTAGGGGTGTTGTATCTCATGGGGGTTGACGAAATAATGCAAGACATGAAAGAGGACACCTACCTACACCAGCACCAATTCAACACTTAGTGGAGGCTTTGTCACTTGCTAGATGTGTGTCCAACAAGAGGACACTAGCTAGAACTACTACTACAGATAATGTGCTGGCCTACAAACCATCAACTTTGCTAGTTTCAGTCAGAGTTACCGAAAACGCCTATGGTATAGGGGAAGCGCGCTTCCTCGAGACGCGTTTCGGAAGCGCGAAACGTGGCACTTCCGAAATGCGTGGGGAAGCGCATATTCAATTCAGGAAGCGCGTCCCTCTTTAAAGGGGTACGTGTTTCCCTTTAAAGGGGGACGTGTTTCCCTTTAAAAGGGGACGCGTACCCCAATAAAAGAAGATGCGTACCCCAATAAAGGGGGATGCGTTTCGGATGCTTAATTTGGAAAGACAAATTTTCCCTTTTAAAAAAAAATTAACACGTGAATCTGTTTCTTACTAAGGCTAAAATGGGTATTTTATAAAACCCGTGAAAAAACAAAATCGAAAGGGCCTTAGGGTTTTGTTTTTTCACGCATCATCCGACTCCTCTCTCTCTCTCTCTCTCTCTCATTTTCGGCGACCTCTGAGTTTCGAGTTCCGGCGACCTCAAAAAATTTCGGCGATTAATCCTTTTAGGTACGCTCACTCTCTCTCTATCTCTTCTCTCACCCTCTCTCTCTCACTTTCTCTCTCACACATATGTGCATGCGTAGGCAATCAGACATATGGCAATGTGTGTATGCAGACTTTGCACATGCTTCCATTTGTGTTCATGGACGTGAATGTTTATACTTGCTTTGTGAAGTGGATGATGATAAAATGGATCAAATGTGTTGGTCTTGCAGTAGCTTTATCGATTGGCAAGGCTACTCTTGTGGCAAAATCTGTCACAATCAGAAAAAAATTCTTCGGGGGGGGGGGGGGGGGGGCGCTGCCTCCCTATAACCCCCCGCCAGGGGCGGCCCGCCCCTGGACCCCCCTAACTGCAAGGGCAAAAACTCTGAATCAACTGTGGAGGAGATTGCCATCACAGGTGGTCCTACGAGGAATCTTGTTGCCATGGCTGTAGCTGTCATTCGTTTCCGACATGCTGCTACCTTGGGCTGAGATGCCATAAAAAAACCTGCCAGCACATGCTCTCAAATAATGATTGAACTGAGATGGATCTTATGCTCGTGAACTGAGATGTCTGTAGCTTTTTCATCACCATCACTAAAACAAGTCTTGCATTGATCTTTCTTGAATTTGTGGCATTGCTCATCTTTGATTCCATCTGATTATGTGCTATTTGATCATCAATTTCACCTTTAGAAGAATACAATCACATAATAATGTGAATAATCTATGTACACAGAAGAAAGTGGACTCATGATATTGCGAAAATACAACTTGATGATGATGTATAGTTGTTGCAATCATGATCTTGCCTTTTGCTTGTGGTTAGCAGTAGAATGTTTTTTTCTCTTTTCTTTTTCCTACATCAGTCACAAACTCACACACAAGCCAACTTTCTACAAGTAGGTTTGTTTTTTTCCTTTGTTTAAAGCATAGTCACTTATATTAGTCTCTGGACATTATAAATTTGTGAATAATCTTGGGAAATTTCACTTTAAATTTGAAGGAATATGAAATATAACATAAAAAGTAAGACGAGATTTTTCTTTTGGCAAAAGATAAAGAAAGAAGAAGTGTTTAAAATGTATGTGATAAAATAAAAATACATAATTACATTTTCGCTTCTCTTTCGAATCTTATTCGCTTCCCTTTTGCTTCTCATTTGAATCCTATGTCGCTTCCTTCTTCGCTTCTTAGGTCGCTTCCGGTTCGCTTCCTAGGTCGCTTCTGAGACGCTTCCCGGTTCGCTCCTAAGTCGTCCCGCGCTTCTTGCTTCCTAAAATTTTATAAATGCCTCGTTTCCCGCTTCCCGCTTCCCGCTTCCGCTTCCCGTATCGCTTCCCTCTCCCGCTTCCTCGACTGGCAACTCTGGTTTCAGTGCATTTTTGTGCTTTGGCAGTTGTCCCATTACGAGGTAATCAAATAGCAGCACTTGTGCAGCTGCACTCGCAGCCTTATGCAGCCACAGTGTCTAGTGCTCATGATCGTGATGGTTTTAGCACAGATCTTAGCGTACTGATTATATAACGTAATTGTATCTGAAATCCATGAGCAGAAAATATGCACGTGCAGTCAACACCTAGTAGATCAAGTCTGGATCTGTGGTATTTAGACTCAAAGGCACACCTCATGTTCCACCTTATTGTATGTTAGAAAAGTAGTCACCAGTGATGGAAAAGTGATCACATCATACATGTAGAGATAGTAGTTATTCCCACTAATCAGGTACTCTTTATTTGTCAGATACATTGCCTGTTCCTAACAACAAAAGACTGTTGCAACTATATGGCAAAACCAACTATTAAGTCTCTCTGTCATCTATTTCTAGAAAGAAACTCACACAAAGTGGATATTTGGTGCACGTAGAAATATGTGGAGATTGGTATATTCTGAATGAAGCATGGGGAGTGTTGCCTCTAATTTTTTCTTTTTAATTGCTCCTATCTAGTGTAAAGAAAGCAAATAATGACACCAAAATTCAGGATTTCTAGATGTTTCTTATTCCTCTCCATGATAAGATTCAGCATTCTCCTTTTCTTTGTTCACATTTTAGAGTTTGTAAAAAGTCATGAACTTCCATTTGATTATTCAAATAAAAGAGTCACATTTCTTTTTGAGTTAGCACTTGAATGTGAAGGGGGCCAACCCCAATTATGTTTATATCAAAGTCTCATTACTATATTATCTTTTGTTGATGATTTTACTAATTTTCTTTGATATGTTTCCTAAAAAATAGGTGTCCTTTTATCTCCTAAAGATTCAAGGACGTTTCCAATGATTTTACAAAATCATCACCCAAGGTAATGGTTATACAGCATGAAACATCCTACTCAAAACATCAACTCGAAATGGTGTTCTTGAAAGAAAACATCACCATATTTCCGAGATAGCCTTGCCTAAGATGCATGAGTCAAAGTTGTGGCTAGATTTATGGACCAAGGCATTTCATACGGATACAGCAGTGTGTCTAATGAACCATATGTCACAGTTTCGAACGGGAAATCACCTTATTACATTTTATATAAGCAGCAGCCTTTACTCATTGTTGTGTGCTTTTGGCTGCAAGTATTTTGTTCATGTACACAAATTCACTATGTAATATAGAAAAAATATATATTTATTGAGGGGAAAATCCACCGGTTCAAGTGGTGGGACCCAGGAGAGACTGACACTTTGACGTATGGCCCACCCCCAAACAGTTAAAAACCCCTTGTCTTCCCCCCTTGCCCACCAAGGAGCCTGCTGCTTTGTCCATAAGGCAAGCCACACACCCTGAGTATCGAATTCATGGCAGCCTTCAACTTCAATGCCTTAAGCCGACCCACCTAGCCAGATGTGTGGAGCCCTTGTGGGTCAGCTAATACAGATGAAAAAAAATTACTAGATGAATAAATGAGATATCCAAAGAATGAAAGTGTTTATCGTAAAAGTTGCAAGTAAACAAAAAGGAAGATTCAACAAAAACAGCCAGAAGAACAGAGAAACCAAACAAAGAAAATTAAGCCTATTTTCTTAAAAAGGAATTCCATTTTATGCTGTAACAAAAAGGGAGAGAGAGGGAGAGAGGGGGAAGACACATTATGCAAACTACTAACAAAAGAAATAAATCATAGTCACCGATATTGGAGATATTTTGAAAATATCCCGAGAAATTCTAAGAAAATTAACATAGCCGATAATATTGGGAAAATCTTGCAATATTTTCAAAATATAGCTAAAATGAAAATATCGTGATATTATCATGATACTGTAATAAACGACAAAAAAAAGGCTTGGATTCGGGTCGGATCTGGACCCGACGCGGACCCGAAAGGGAGGCACCGCCTCCCATGTCTTTTGAAGACAGCGAGGCAGGGGTTTCAAAGAGAACCCCCACCCCCCTTCTTCCTCTCTCGTCTCTCTCTCCTTCTCGTCGCTTTCCTCGACCGCCATCGTCGGCAAGCACAGCCACCGGCGACAGCATCGCCGGATCCCCCCCTCGCCGGCGACAGACGCTCCTCTTCCTGCTGTGATCTCTCGGCTCATCGAAAGGCCCTGACGTCGGCAACCTGCTCGAGCCTCCACTCTGCGACCTCGCCGGCGACGCTCGCATGCCGGCGATTCTTCCTCAGGCGACTCCCCAGGTACGCTTCTTTTTCTCCTTCTCTCCTCTTCGTCTCCCCCGACCCTCCTCTTCAAGGGTCGGTGAACCAGAGCCACCAATCGTGGTGGCTCAGGGTCTGCCAGGGAGGAAGGTGCCGAGCACCTCCCCTCATTTTCCCCCATTTTTCTTTTCTTCTCCCTTCGTCGACTGACAGGGGCAAAAGCCCCTGCCGATTGGCCTGTCACGGCAGAGGAGGGGTCGAGCCCTCCTCCCTGCCTCCTGTTACGGCAGAGAAGGGGCTCGCCCCCCTCCTCTCTGTCCTCTCTGTTACGGTAGGGGAGGGGTCGAGCCCTCCTCCCTGCCTCCTGTTATGGCAGAGGAGAGGCTCGGCCCCCCTCCTCTCTGTCCTCTCTGTTACGGCAGGGGAGGGCCGAGCCCTCCTCCCTGCCTCCTGTTACGGCAGAGGAGGGGCTCGCCCCTCCTCCTCTCTGTCCTCTCTGTTACGGCTGGCGAAGGTTCGAGCCCCTCCTCCCTGCTCCTTGCTCCCTATCATGGCAGGGGAGGCGCTGAGACCCCTCCCTGCTTCGTGTTGTGACAGGGGAGGGGCTGAGCCACCTCCCTGCTCTTTATGTTGACAGGGGATGGGGTCGAGCCCCTCCCTGATTCTTGTTACAGCAGGGGAGGGGTTGAGCCCCCTCCCTGCTCTTTGTTTTGACAAGGGAGGGGGTCGAGCCCCTCCCTGCTCCTTGTTGCGGCAGGAGAGGGGGTTGAGTCCTCCATGTGCCTCTTTTCTCGTTAGGCAGGGGCATCGTCTCTGCCTTCGCTGTTTTTTTTCGGCAGGCCGGGGCAAGCCCCCTCGCCTCGCTTTTCCCTGGTATCAGGCGGACCTCCGTTCATTGTTGACAGGCAGGGGCTTTGACCCTGCCTCTCTTCTGCTTTGTCAGGCAGGGGCGCAACCCTGCCTGCCCTCGCTTTTTTAGGGCAGGGGTGCAACCCCCTGCCTCCTCGGAGTCCGTTGACAGCAAGTCAGCAGGGGCTCGCAGCCTCTGCCCCTGCTTCTTGCGCTTATAGCAGGTGCGCATGTGCATGATGCCCCTGCCTCTGCTTCCTTTACGTCAAGACGGCGACAGTGCCCCTGACTTTCTATTTTGGTATTAGCTTGCTAAGATCGTTACTTTTGCAGTTCGTACGACGGATCCCGCTCGCGCTCCGCGACCCGAGCCGCCAATCGCGTACATCCGCGGACGACAGCAAGCTTGCAACTCTCAAAGGTAGGAGAAGATTGCACAGAAAACTTGGACAATTTAATTGAGTTCAATTAACTAAAAAAGGACAATTAAATAAATATATATGCATATATATATTTATACGAGTACGCATTTAACTCAAGGACGTGGTTTCACGATCCTTGTCCTTTACTTTACTGTTGTGCATCACGCAAAGGTTTTGTGTTGCACTCCTGCTTAGAGTTCTTTTACTTTGTCGTTGTACATCGCGCAAAGGTTCTGCGTTGCACTCCTGCTTACAGTTTTTACTTGTCGTTGCGCGTTGTGCCGAGAGTTTGTGTTGCACTTCTGCTTACCGCCTTTACTTTGTCGTCGCGCTTTGCGCCTAGGCTCTTGCTCTTGCATATGTGTTGGTATTGCCTTGCTATTGCAGATGACGTGCAGGTTCTTGCTCTTTGCGTATGCCTTAAAGGCATCCTCGTGGAGGATGCAAGGGGCATTTACCACTCTCCCTCTTGCGACAAGAGTTCAGTCGAGAGAGAGCGACATCCTCGTCTAAGGAGAGGGATACCTCGCAAGGATCTTGGCTCTTCGTGTGTGCAGTCCTGCAGAGTCGACTTGAGATTTTAGGTAGTTGCGCAAAAGCATCAAAAACTGCTCCAAATCGAAGCATTTGGAAGGATGTGACTGGCTGGTTCTGCTCGCCTTTTTGGCTTATCTCGGGTGATCCCGAATTGGGGGTTCGAGCGAACTTCTGAGCGGGTGTTCTGTTGAGAAACACGTATCCCGTCTATCGAGGTCGGTATCGAGTCATGCGAGACATGTAGATACCCCGATAGCGGATGTGATTCGAGATAATCACATGCATAATGTTGGCACAAGGTACTGTTGTTTCAAAAGATAAAGTAAAGTTGATAAACTTTATATCTTTGTGAAACACTCTTGTTGAGGCTTCTATTGAGGAGTTATACCCACTTCATCCTAGAGTACTTGTAGTCGTGCACGACACGTCTAGTACTGCGATGATCGGATGAGACCATTGTTCGACCTCGAACAGTGCTAAATGCACAATGCTATAATCACTTAAATTGTGATTGATTTGCATTCACAGGCAAGATGCTCGAGTGGTTTAAAGACCACAACATAGAATGGGTGGTTAGTTAAGCAACCCCTAACGCACCCATTCGCTTCTTGTTGTCTATTAAGGGAGAGGACAGAGCGGTACCAAACTCCAATGGACAGGTTGTTAACAACCACCCCACGGGCAATGATCCGGCCTCCCCAGTCATTGGAGTTAAGGGGAAAGGGGCTACACAAGTTAGCTCAACACTTCTGCAGAAGTTGGATGCATCTGTGGCACTGCTTTTTCAGCCTCTGGGGAATCCTCTCTCGGCTAAAGTCATCCCCTTTGGAACGGACTCAACTAGGTATTCGAGTTATTGAAAATACATAGAATAACAGACGTCTGAACTAGTCTCAGTTGTTTCTACGTTTTGCCTGCGCGTACCGGCAGGCCAGTAATTATCGAAACATAAGGTATGTTCACACTGGTCGTTGGGTCATGAGATTCGCTTGCACTACTGAATTGCTTGCTTGCTCGGTAGTTCAGTATGCTACTCATTGATCTGTGCACGCCTATCAAGGCGTTACTCTAATTGGTTAAACTGCTTACGCAGTTCTTTGCGGAGTAATAAGGAGCTTCTCATACTAGTTAAATGCTTATAATAATAGCATTATGTCAGTTGCTACATATTAGCATGTGACTTGCTTTATCCCTTGGTCGAACTGTTTGGTGCTTATTGTAGCGTAGCACTTGTTGGCTTGCATCTCTTATGATTGATGTGATTGCATACAGCTCGTAATCTACGAACTGGTGGCAACTAGGATTGATGTGGCCGCTTGTCTTATAAGTTGCTTACATATTGTGATATAACTGTTGTCGTATGAATGCTTATGAATGGCTTGTAATGCAATGGTTTATGCCTTACGATTAATTTAATTACTTGTTCATGGACTGAGCCATTTTAGGGTAATTATATGTTTTACGAGCATTGTTATGAGTGCTTGTCTTATTCAGTTGTTTTGTTTGGCTGACGGGTAGAGTTAGTTACTCTTTGCTTATAGAATCAACTGGATTGCCATATCTATGCGTTCTCATGTGTCGTTTACGCATGCTTTGAGAGCCTATTGGGGGATTGCAAAATTCCTTGTGGCAACAATACGATGCGTAGGATTATATGCTTCTATGTGAAGTGATACGATGCGTATGCTAATATACATGCTTGTGCCTATATTGTGGCTACTGACCCCAAGAGTGATCAACTGTTCGGAGCAGTCGATCGTATAGATGCGTGTATCACCGAGTAGGGTGTCTGTCGAGGACCTGGTCTCCAAAGGATTATCTGTGGGGGCGTGTATGATCAAGACCAGGTACCCGGCTAGAGTGGTAGATTCTCTGTGAGGATATACACTATCCACGAACGGGTAGCCGCAAAAACGGTGAACTCCTGTGAGGAAGTGTATGGTCCAAGACCAGGTATACCATTTAGGGCGGAATTCCTTGTGAGGTTATACATTTCCCAGACCAGGTGATCCGGCGTTGATCTTATTGTTTGCATTAGTGGCTATCGACCCTGAGAGCGGTCATTTGTGTTGATGCGTGTATCGCAATGATTTTCATTGGGTATGACATTTGTTAGGGACCGGTCTCCCAACGGTTTTGCTGTGAGGTTATACATTTCCCAGATCGGGTAATCCGGCTAGAACGGTAAAATATGTGAGGATGTACATTGTCCACGAACGGGTAGCCGCGAAGACGGTGAACTCCTGTGAGGAAATGTATGGTCCAAGACCAAGTATATCCACTAGGGCGGTAATTCCTTGTCAGGTCGTATATTTTCAGGACCGAGCGATCCGACGTGGATCTTGTGTTTTTGCTTACCATAAAAAGTTATGGTGAATTATGACGATCTTCTGAGATTGTTTGTGATAGCCAACTATAAATTCATAGTTTCGGCTTTCTGTTTTAGCATGATTACATGCAGGACTCAGATGTGAGAATCAGATCGTTAGTGATTTGAGTTAGTGATTATGTTTTGGACCTTCTACGGAAGGGTGGGCTTTTCTGAGGAAGTATGACGCCTTAGTGCGTCATAACCGGTGACAGTTAGCCGCGTAAGACTTTGAGAGATGAGAATAGATTAAGGTTGTTCAGGACAAAGCGTTTGTTAGAAGTAGTGAGCGACAAACGATGTCCTGATGGTGATTAGATGCAGAGACCTCGTCCTAGGAACGAGAACAAGCTAGTTGTGTGGTGGCTCACAGCCTACGATCAATTGAATCGTATGATGCGTTTGTCAGTTGCACTGCTTACTTGCTTTGAACTGCTTACTCGCTTTGAACTACTTACCTACTTTAAAATATGTAACCTACTGAATTAAATGTACTTAATTCAGTTTCGTGTAGTCTCTCTTGTGCACCTACTAGTTTTTCGCGAAACTAACTCATTCTATGGGTATAGGTGATGATTCTATACTCTACGGGCGATGGTGCGATTGTAAGATGGCGTCAAGACTTCTTCTTCATGCTCTTAGCTTGCGTCCTGGACGCTATGGGTTTGTATCGGATTTTCCTTGGGATATCCGAATCTTGTGAGTTTTGGTTCTTTTAGCTAACGGGCCCAAAGTGTTCAGCTTGCCTTATGATTTATCAAAAGAAAAATCTTCCGCTGATTTCGTAAACAAACTCTGAAGGAAAGAGATATTTCTAGTCTCTTGCCTGTTTTTCTGAAACGGTTCGCAAGTTTGAAATTTGGGGCGTTACAAATACTTTTGCAATTGTTTTACAAAATCTTATTTTTATACATTTTAAGTTCAAATTATAATGTCGCATATTTTCACACTTAGTTAAATTTGAGATTTTCGAAAATTTGGCAAAGTCTGGGAGAAAAATCGTTTGAAACTCGATTTTTGACCGATGTTTTTGAGTTTCAGCTTGGCCCAAGTCACATCGATTAGGTCGAGGTGAGCCAATCGAAGCGTAAGAAAAAGTTTTATTTTTTACCTTTAAATTTGAGCGAAATTCGGGTTATTTTCGGGCGAAATTCAAAAATTGATATTCATGTAATATGTCGTTGGATGCATCTCAGAAATTTGAACGCAAAAATATTTTATTTTCCTTGATTCGAGCTACGGTCGGACCGAAAATCGCATTTTCAAAAATTGAGCAGTTTGTCGGTTCGGATCTAGACTTGGATCCAGCCTGATCTGATGGATTTGATCTAAATTTATATAGATTTGGACTCTATCCAAGACCCATATTAATCTGGATTTGATCCAGCTCAAGACCCATTTGGATTTTTGAGATGGATTTGCATCTTAGATCCATATCCAAATCCATGCCCAATGATTTTTTCAATTTTAAATCCATAAAAAACCTTTAAATTGAGGTTTATTAATGTTAAGAAGCCTCCCAAGTTAATTTGATAATTTTTGGAAGCTTTTGAAAATTTATTTATTATTTAATATTAATTAATTAATTAATATAATTCCAAAATTTTAATTTGACAATTGTTTAGGACTTTAAGTAGAGCCCTTAAACCCATATAAAATCACTTTAGAAGTGTTCTACTTTAATAATATGATTTTTGGAAGCTTCTAGGTATTTATTTATTAATAAATAATAATTAATTAATTAATTAATTAATTAATTCCGAGATTTAGTTTTTAGAATGTTTAGAACTCTTTATAGATCCCTTGTTCATGCCTTAGAAGCTTTAAGAAAGACTTTTAAAAACACTTAACTTTGAAAAGTCAACACTTGAAGAG
Source organism: Nuphar pumila (assembly GCF_984573655.1). Classification (NCBI taxonomy): domain Eukaryota; kingdom Viridiplantae; phylum Streptophyta; class Magnoliopsida; order Nymphaeales; family Nymphaeaceae; genus Nuphar; species Nuphar pumila. The sequence goes on along the minus strand of NC_143261.1, from coordinate 85,500,673 downwards.
TTTCAAAAAATTCGGGAAAGTGGGTGAGAGAGAAGAGTTCAAGCTGGGGCTGCACTCTCTTCTCCAGCCCATCTAGAACTCTATAAATAGATCAAAAAGAAAGAAAGGAAGAAAGAGAAAGAGAAGGAAAAAGAGAGGAAGAAAGAGAAAAAGAGAGAAAGAGAGAGAATGAGAGGAAAAGAGAGGAAGAGGAAGGAGGTTCTTTCTTCGATCATCCATCGTTTTCCACCATTGTTTTTGTTTCTTTTTCGATCTACGGTAAAGGTACGGGTCTCCACTTTTGGATCAAGTGAGAAATTGAATGCCGATTCGATTTTCATGCAATATTTGGTGTAAATCCATAGTTAAAGAGTGAATTTATATGTTCACTCTAGAATACATGGATGAGGATCCATAGATCCTCTTTCATATGTGTGTTTTTTGTTCTTTACACACTGTAAAAGAATAAAATTTTGTATATGTGTTTTCCATGTCAAACCAGAATTTTATTTCATGTTAAAGATGGCTTTTAAGTACTTGTTTTATAGTGGATTCGATTCCTACATTCTCTCTCTCTCTCTCTCTCTCTCTCTCTCTCTCTCTCTCTCTCTCTCTCTCTATCTATCTATATATATATATATATATGTTATTGGATGCATGTATGATTGTTATGAAAAAGGAACATTTGTGTAAGCATGTATAGTTTCACAGAAGTTTGCATGAGCATGTCAATAACCAATGCATACTTGATTTTGTTCATGAAATAGATGTATATTCTATGGTGAATTATTGTTTCATAAAAATCGTCATATGAATCTGCATAAGCATGCGTATTGGCTTATGAATCTGTGCAAATACTAATGTATATGTATTCTTGGATGTGGATATACATGCTTACCTCAGTAGCGAATCTGCACGCATAATCGTAGTTTGTCATGGAACTATATGTACATGATAAATCTCTGCATATGTTCGAAAACCTGGAAAAAAAATTATATGTATGTACGTGCTAGACCCATTCCATGGCGACCAGCTGCCTGGTTGGGCACGGCCAAGCCTGGCAGTACTCGTAAAGTGCTGCCAGACTGGGCTGACTGAGTCGCAGGCCCCAGTTCCAAATTTGTAAGAACTAAGAACCATAGCATTATCCAGCTTCTGTAACATGCAGTAGCATTCCTACACAGGAAGGCAAGATCTCACCCACTTTTATTAATCAAGGGCGCTTAGAAACTTCTGGACAAGAATTCATATGCTTCTTGAGGTCTAGGTGGATATACTAAAAAAAAACAAGTACAAGCGCTTCTCACTATGTACAACATCTTGCAACTTGTAATTCACAATAACCCTATCATCAATGAGGGTAGATAAGCATTTTATTTATCTGCATACCTCGAACAGTGAATACAAGTACAAATATCAAAATGACATAAGGATGTCAAAACATAAATCATACTACAGGCATTCAGATTAATAGTTCGAATAACCACTAAATGCATTTTACAGAAATAGAAGGAGCTGAATCTGAATTAGAACCCTATTGAAAAATTTTTGCATATGCCATTCTAGGTCGCGGCATCATCATAAATTTTTCTTCTTAGTGGAGTCTTGTAGTAACTCCGCCTGTGTATAACTGTTTAGTTATACACTGCCGGTCCCAAGCCCGGATAAAGGAGGGTTGTGGTAGGCCAGTGACAAGCAGCATAAAAACTTAGTCATACCCTATGAATATGAACCAATATGAGAATTTCGTTGGGGCGTTCCCTACTGAGCGACGTTGTACTCTATAGGCCCGAAGGCAGTGATAAATGGGCAAGGATTGCTAGGTCGTCGCCCAGAAGCGACGCGTCACACCGGCGCCCGGGTGTGGTCTCAAATAGGCAAGGGTTATCTCACTTTGTTGGACGGGTGGGGGTAAAGAAGTTAGTCCAAGACCATAAAATTAGGTTAGCCACTTGGAACATAGGGTCTTTAACTGGTAAGTTGGTAGAGTTAGTAGATGTTATGTGTAGGAGAAAGATTGATATTTTATGTCTACAAGAGACCAAATGAGTAGGTGAGAAAGCAAAAGCGATAGAACCTTGGGGATATAAGATTTGGTATACAGGAATAAATAGGAATAGGAATGGACTAGGGATAGTTATGAGTCGTAAGTTTATAGATAATGTAGTTAAGGTCCGTAGGAATGGTGATAGGATTTTACTTATTAAATTAGTATTAGAGACGGATATTATTAATATTATTAGTGTTTATGCACCTCAAGTAGGTTTAGATAATTCCATTAAGCATCAATTTTGGGAAGATTTAGATGGAGTAGTACAAGGGATATCTTATGGAGAAAAGCTCTTCATCGACGGTGACCTTAATGGACATGTAGGCATCAGTAGGGATGGATTTGAGAGTATCCATAGAAGCTATGGTATAGGAAAAAGAAACGAAAGTAGAAAAAGGATTTTAGATTTTGGTTTGTCCTATGATATGATCTTAGCAAACACTTGGTTTAGGAAGAGGGAGTATCACCTAGTAACATTTAAAAGTGGGGTTAATATGAGTCAGACAGATTTTTTCCTACTTAGAAAAAGAGATAGGGGTTGTTGCATCAATTGTAAGGTTATACCAAGAGAAAGTGTAGCTACACAACATAGAGTCTTAATTTTATATCTTAGAATTAGACAATGCCGCAAAATGGATGGACATAGGATAGATTCTAGAATTAAGTGGTGAGCATTGAAAGGAGCTAAACAAGGAATGTTTGTAGAGCAGGTAGTTAAGGAAGTTGATTGGTGTCTCGAGGAGGATTTAGAATCAATGTGGAATAAGATAGCGGGTGGCATGAAAAAGGTAGCTAAGGAGGTATTAGGTGAGTCTAAAAGTGATGCACCCCTAGGTAAGGATACATCATGGTGGAACGAGAATGTCAAATTAGCTATTAAGGTTATAGAAATCTAAGTAAGAGTCGTGATAATGAGAATTTGGAGAAGTATATGATAGCAAAGAAGGAAGCTAAAAAAGTAGTTCGAAATGCGAGGAATAAGGTATATAAGGAGGTTTATGATAAGTTGGATACCAAAGAGGGCGAGAAGTATATGTATAGGCTTGCAAAGATGAGAGATAGGAAATTGAGGGATCTGGGTATGGTTAGATGCATCAAAGATGAAACGCAAAGGGTTTTAGTCAAAGATGAGGAGATTAAGGAGAGATGGAAAGATTATTTTGATAAACTATTTAATGGAAGTCATGCTCAGGATCTTGGAGACTTCTCCATTCCTTTTCATAAGATAAATTGTGACTTCATGCGCAAGATTCAAAAGAAAGAAATTACAGAGGCTTTGAAGAAAATGAAATCAAGAAGGGTAGTTGGCCCAGATGGTATACTTATCGAGGCTTGAAAATGCTTGGGAAAGAAAGGTTTAGAATGGTTGACAAATCTTTTTAACAAGATTTGGCGGACAAATAAGATGCCTAATGAGTGGAAGAAGAGTACTTTGGGGCCTCTATATAAGAATAAGGGTGATATACAAGATTGCACAAACTATCGTGGTATGAAACTCATGAGTCATACTATGAAACTTTGGGAGAGGGTGATTGAGTATAGGTTGAGGAAGGTTGTCATGATATCGGAGAATCAATTTGGTTTTATGCCTGAAAGATCAACTATGGAAGCTATACATCTTCTTAGACAACTTATTGAGAGATATAGAGAGATGAACAAAGATTTGCATATGATTTTTATTGATTTGGAGAAGGCATATGATAGAGTACCTAGGGACGTTCTCTGGTGGACAATGATGAAGAAAGGTGTTTCTCTCAAGTACATTAGTATAATTAAAGATATGTATGAAGGAGTAGTAACCAATGTCCGCACTTGTGGAGGGGTAACAACAAATTTTCCTATAACGGTTGGGTTACATAAAGGATCTGCTTTAAGCCCTTTCCTATTTGCTATAGTGATGGATGAGCTTACGAGATCAATTCAAGAAAATGTGTCGTGGTGTATGTTGTTTGCTGATGATACTGTTTTGATTGATGAGTCTAGAGCTGGGGTTAATGCCAAGTTAGAATTATGGAGACAGACATTGGAAGCAAGAGATTTTAAGTTGAGTAAGAGTAAGACAGAATATATGGAATATCGGTTTAGTAAGCAACGAAGTAGTGATGGGAGTGTAGTGAAGCTTGGTGAGCAAGAAATACCGGTGGATGATTGTTTCAAATATTTGGGATCTATCATTCAAAAGTACGGAGAAATTGATGGGGATGTAAATCATGGGATAAAGGTTGGGTGGATGAAATGGAAAAGTACAACTGGAGTGTGGTGCGATCGTAGAATGCCATTGTTGTTGAAGGAAAAGTTTTATAAGACGACCATTAGGCCCACTTTACTATATGGTACGGAATGTTGGGTGGCCAAGAGACATCATATTCAAAAAATGAGTGTAGCTGAGATGCGTATGCTTAGATGGATGTGTGGAAATACAATAAAAGATAAGATTCAGAACGAGGTGATACGTAAGAAGGTAGGAGTTGCACCCATTGAAAATAAGATGAGAGATAATCGTTTACGGAGATTTGGACATATTCGGCGAAGGCCTAATGATGCTCCAGTTAGAAGGATGGAGAAATGAGAAAATATATTAGTTAAAAGAGGTCGGGGTAGGCCTAGAAAGACTTGGATGGAGATGATAGGAAAGGATATGAATGCTTTGAACCTCACCGAGGACATGGCATTGGATAGAAATTATTGGAGAAGGATTCATGTGGAAGACCCAGAATGATTTTCTTTTTTGGTTCATATCGCTGACCCCAATTGTTTTGGGATGAAGGCGTAGTTGTTGTTGTGGTTGTTGTAGTGGAGTCTTGCAGTCTGGCCGACGGACCAGTCGAGCCCTACTCGACTGGTCAAGCTGGCCAGACCTGACCCAACCTGTCGGGCCTGACAGGTCCAGCTGAACTGGATTCAGCTGGCCTGTTTTGTCAGGCCTAAGAGGTGGGGTTGCACTTGTAATGAAAAAAAAAGAGTCAGAGCTTGTATAGCAGGTGGGTGGCCTGCTATACCCAGCTGATTGGGTTCAGTTGGGTGGAGTTGGAACCCCAGCTGACGGGGTCGATTTGGCCTGATAGGAGTACTTCAAGAATATGTATTTTAGCACATGACTCATTTCTGAGAGAGCTACGAGTGCTACACGTTTGCTAGACAACTTCACAGATGGACAGCGTGGCTCTGCTTTTCTTTTGTTTTCTTTATATTTAATTGTTCATGCATTCTGATTTTTCTTATGCAATTGTCTCGAGACTATTCTTATTTAATAAAATCTGGCTTGCTGGCATGGATGATAATGTCAGATCTCATTTGTTTGGTTATTCAATTATGAGTAGAACTATAAAGGCCCCGGGTCTCTAGGAATATTTCTGCAATGATTTAAAAAAAACGCATTTTTAAGAGGTATGAGTTGGGGTCGTTACACAAATTATCTATTTTCTTGTTTACTTTGTATTTTAAAAAATTGTAAAAATTGTTTCTTTATATTTGTGTAAGAAAAATAATAGAGAACCTATTCTTTCTTACTATTATTTATATTTTTCAATTTTGTAAGCTTCCAAGATTTTCCACCTTTTGAAAATATCCCCAAGAAAAACCCATGCCGAGAAATTACCTTGAACGATATAGGTGACTATGAAATAAACTAACATATCTTTCATTGCCAAGTTTAGGAAATCATGAATCAGTTATGCAAAGAAAACTTTCTGCTGAATAAATTCAAGTTCTGATATATCTATAGGTCATGTCAATACATATCCAGCTGTATTGTTCCAACATCAAAATGCTCCACTGGAAACGGAAATTTGACAAATTATGTCAAAGTTTGAGATTTTTTTTTTAGGTATCAAAAAATGGTATGATTGTCAAGGATAGAAGTGGATTTTAGCAAAAGAACTACAGCACATAGAGAAGAAATAAGCCACAGAAAATATGTCGACAAAAATCCCCTTGAGTAATTAAACATCAGAATATCCCTATTTGATCATGGTTCCTACCTCATGGCATTCAAATAATAAAATATATATTTGTATATTCCTAAGTCTGTGCAACTTTGGCATTGGAAATTTAAAAATCAACCTTCAAGAACAATTTTACAACAATAGATTTTAAGTTTTATTGCTTATCAAAAAAAAATTTAAGTTTTATTATTTTCCCAACCTCAAGAAGCTAATGTATGGTTCATGACGAAATGGTATGACAATCATAATTACCAAAAGCATGAAAGCAAGATCAGAACCAGAATAACAGAAAGAAATAAGAAGACCTGAGCAATGAGTTGTCCTCCAAAAACCTTCCCAAAGGTTGGCGTATCAGGTAAAGTGAATCCACGGAATATGTCCACCTTGGGAGATATCAAAAAGAAATGATATCTAGTCAACAATGTGCCACTTTTCATGACTGTCAAGCTCAGAGAATGAAAAAATTTGCTAAACACAAAACAATTTTTGAATTTTCCAATAACCTTAACATGGAAATCACCACAGATCCAAAAAAGGAGGTAAAACGGAACCTCAAAACCTCTCAAAACAAATTCCACAGAGAAAGATTTGCTTTGACAGTCACATAAAGCATAAGGAAATCTCATAAGTTCAATCATTTATGATTATTCAATTAAAATATGGGAACTTTCTTGGCACTACCAATTGAGCAAAAACTGGATGCAAGTTGGAGCAATGTTGTAAAATCTGTAACACTGAGTGTATCGAAATTACAAAAAAAATGTATTATAACATAATGTATCTTAATATAGCATAAAAATTGTAAAAATACACAATACAGAAATTTTTAAATTTTATAAGTTAAAAATAAAAAAATAAGAAACGCATTGGTGATTCTGAATGAAGCTAAATAATGAAGTAACAAAAAAATACACCACTCATGAACAAGCAAAGAACTAAATAAGCAAAGACACAATTATAAACAATTAAAATACAATCTTAACATTTATAACTTATAAGCTTAGAGTTCATGATAACATAAAACACGCTATGATGATAGACAAAAAGACAATGTTACACAACAATCAAGACAATCTGCAAAGATATGATCTAATATCCTAACATTCCTTAAAACTAAGCTACTGTCAATATTTTCTTAACTCCTTAACTTCTTATTCTTGATTTTATCCCTTGCTTGTTCATATGCTTGAGAACTTTCCCCAGTTTCTGAAGCTAGCAGCAGGTGTATATTTTCTAGTGATGATAACTCATCTTATTCAACCATTTCTTTCTTCAGAATTTACTATACTTTCTAGTGATGATAACTCATCTTATTCAACCATTTCTTTCTTCAGAATTTACTGTCTTCTAGCAATGACTATGTTTTTCTTTTATTTATTTCTTGCAAACTAGCTATCATTTCTACACAAACAGTGTTTGGAATATTAGGAGAATTGCATTGCTTTGCAAAGTTGTCACGGTTAAAATGTATACTCAAAAACATTATTGTAAGTATAAATATATATACTTATATACATAGAGATACGTATACATATATTATATGTATATGTATCTCTATATATAAGTATATATATTTATATATTTTTTTCCCTTTTTCTCTTTTACCCAAAAAGGGTATTCCGGTCTTTTTACATTTTGCGCATATTTCATTTGGAATATGCTGTATTTCTTCTTTTATTTTTTGTAATTCTTTATTTTTTATTTTTCCTTTTTGCTTTACAAAAAGGTGCATTGGGGGTCCCCCCAAAGGAGTCGTTGTGGGGGGCCCAACGGTCACAATTGTGACCGTTGGGGGCTCCCCAACGACTCCTTTGGGGAGCCCCCTTTTGCACCCCTTTGCTCTTGTATAAATAGGGGTGTTCCCCCTTGTTGTATAATAAGCTTGAGAGACTCAAGCATTTGCTCCTTTTATAAAATACATGCATTGTTGCATGTTTATTATTTTTACACTTTTTGCGTATTTTGTTCAAGTGTTGTGAGAGTGCTTTCGTGCACTTCTTTTATAAAGTATTTATGCTTGTATGCGTAGTCTCTTCATAGACAATTTCACATGGTATCAGAGCTCGGTTGGTGATTGAGGATCGTGGGATTCTCCTTTTTTCAAGTGCCTCGAAAACCGTGCCTTCGGATCCTTAGAAGTTGAAGTGGTGGATCTTACTTCTCAAATATTTTAGAAGGATCTTGTGCAAGCTAGAAGTTGAAGCATTGTATTGGTACGCCCCTTTTCTCCTTTTCTTTACTCCTTAATGGGTGAAAAAGAGTCTCACTTCGCTCTTGGCTTCAAGTTAAATGGGTTCAACTATCATATTTGGGCCGGGAACATGGAGGCTCACATAAAAGGTAAAGGATTATGGGGTTTTATGCAAGGCACAATTCCGGAACCGGAACCCAAAATAACCGTAATAGACGGAAGTGAAATCAAGATTCTTGAGGGAGAGGAAAGGATCAAAGCTCTTGAAAAATACTCCAAGAAGCACGACGAATGGGAAATGAAGAACTTCAAGATTCTTTCTTGGTTCTTCACATCCGTTGAAACAAAGATTAATGCCAATATTGTCAAATTCAAAAGAGCATCGGAAGCTTGGCATTATCTCGAGAAAATGTATACATCAAGAGATCTATCCTATAAGTATTACCTTCAAAAGAAGACCCTCTCCCTTACTCAAGGTGAAATGTCTATTAGGGAATATTTTGCCGACCTCTCCTTCATTTGGGATGAGCTTTTCATGCTTGAACCAAAATGGAGTGGAGAGGCAATTGAACTCCGCCACAAGCAACTTGAAGAAGATCGGTTCTTCAATTTTTTGAATGGGTTAAGACCGGAATTTGAGCAAATAAGGTCTTCACTTCTATCCTCATTTACTCCTTCTCTTGAAGATGTTCTCACCAAATTAAGTGGTGAAGAGACTCGTATGAGTTTATGTAAACAAGGATCAAATGTTCTTGCGGTTCCTTGTAATTATGAAGAAAACAATGAGGTCAATGCCGTATCAAGACCCAGAAATAATGTAAAGACCTATCGTCCTCCTTATTTCAAATCACAAAATCAAGGAGGTGATGGTGGACAAAGATGAAAGAGAGACTATAGCTAGATTATTTGTCATTTTTGTAAAGAACCGGGGCATATCAAGCCCATATGTCCCAAATGGAACAAGCTTCTCGCCATGGCTACCACCGGTGTACCACAAAAGGAAGAGGCATCATCAAGTGGGTCACTCTCTTTAAATCAAATAGTGGAAGCCCTTCAACCTCTTCTCAAGGGAGCTACATCCGGTGCCGCCGTGTCTACTTCTTCCTTTCCAGGTAAAGTCTCTTGGCTTTTGGACTCAGGTGCATCTTTTCATATGTCCCCAAACATGTTTTCGCTTTCCAACTACTCAAAAAATGTTTCTTCATCCTTTGTTTCCACTGCGGATGGAACCTCTCTTGAAATTAAAAGAATATATAATTTTGAAACTCAAGATTTTTCCATTCCAAAAATTAGATTCATACCTAAACTAAACTTAAACCTTCTCTTTGTTTCTCAACTCTCGGACCATGGTTGCGATATTAAATTTTTGTGTGATAAATGTTTAATACAGGATCGCCGGTCCGGGAAATTGATTGGGGAAGGCTTTAGAAAAGCAGACTTATACTATATGGAATCTCTTCAAGTTCCAAAATCTTTTTGTAATGTTGCCCGAAACAAAGATATAAATATGTGGCACAAAAGACTTGGTCATCCTAATATCGCCAAGTTATCTTATTTACATTTTGCGAAGGACCTATGTAAAAGTTCATTTTCTTGTAATGATTGTATTCTCGGAAAAATGCAAAGTTTACCTTTTGAGCAAAGAACTATGTTCTTATCTAAAACCTTTGAAATTGTTCATTCTGATGTTTGGGGACCCGCACTTGTCTCAAAAGGAGGTTTTTCTTATTATGTCATTTTTGTGGATGATTTCTCCAGATATTCATGGATCTATTTTCTTTTCAAACATGAAGTTTTTTCGTGTTTTAAAACCTTTCATTCAATGATCAAGAATCAATTCAACAGTAATATAAAGATTTTTAGAAGTGATTCTGGAGGAGAATATCTCTCCAACCAATTTAAAGTATATCTTGAGGATCACGGGATTATTCACCAAAGATCTTGTCCTAAAACCCCTCAACAGAATGGGTTGGCCGAAAGAAAACATAGGCACATCATTGAGACCACTAGAACCCTTCTTATTTCCCAAAACATTCCTAAAAATTTTTGGGCTGAAGCAGCTATTGCTTCTGTTTATCTGATAAATCGTTTACCATCTAGGATATTAGGGAAAATATCCCCTTTTGAGATTTTATATAAGCTTGAACCTGATTATAATAGGTTACGAGTCTTCGGGTGTAAGTGTTTTATACTTACGGATAAAAATGACAAACTCTCTCCCAAAGCTATCCCCTGCGCCTTTCTTGGATATTCTGAAACTCAAAAAGGGTTTTGTTGTTATGATCTTCGAGATGATAAGTTATGTCTCTAGAAATGTAACTTTTTTGGAAAATGAAAGTGGATTTGAAAAAAATGTTTCTCAACAAGAAAATTTTGATTACTCCTTCCTTTTTGACTTATTGTCTAGTAATGATGATATATCTAGTGATGATGATATATCATCAAACCATGATGAGGAAATTGATGGTGATGTTGAAGAACATAACCCACTCAATGAACAAGATAACAGAATTTCAAGTGATCCAATAACCTACTCACGTAGAAACCAAGACACCTTTAGAAGTGCTATTGATCAATATAGTGAACTTGTTCCTGCTCTCGATCACCGAAGATCTGAGAGGAATAGGAGACCTCCAACTCGTTTTGTCTCTTTTGATTCCTTTTCACCCCGATATAGGGTTTGTCTTAGTGCCATTCATTCTTATTTTGAACCAAGAAATTTTGAAGAAGCTAAAAAATGTATAAAATGACAAGAAGCTATGCAAAATGAACTTAATGCTCTTAAAAAAGCTGAAACTTGGGATTTCCAAACTCTACCCATAGGAAAGAAAACTATAGGTTGTCGATGGGTTTTTAAGGTCAAGACTAAGAGCGACGGATCTTTGGAAAGGTACAAAGCTCGCTTAGTCGCAAAAGGATATGGGCAAGAATATGGAATTGATTATGAAGAAACCTTTGCTCCTGTAGCTCGAATGGTTACAGTTAGATGTCTTATTACTATTGCATCTATTAAAAATTGGAACATTTTTCAAATGGATGTGAAAAATGTTTTTTTAAATGGTGATCTTAACGAAGAAGTATACATGGATGCCCCACCAGGCATGAAGATTCCTAAGGACAAAGTTCTTCGCCTTCGCAAAGCCCTCTATAGCTTAAAACAGACCCCCAAAGCTTGGTATGACAGGTTTACAAGTGTAATGATGGAAAATGGTTTTTCCTCATGTTATACTGATATTGCTCTATTTACTAGAAAATCTAACGCAAGAATTGTGATTTTATTACTCTATGTTTATGACATGCTAATTACAAGTGATGATGTTCAAGGAGTCAAGGGTATTAAGTCTGTCTTGACTTCAAAATTTGAGATGTCAGACTTGGGTTTTCTGACATATTTTCTTGGAATTGAGGTTGCCTATTCGCAACGTGGTTATTTTCTATCTCAGTCTAAACTTGCTTATGAGATTATTGACAGATCAGGAATTTCTGATGACAAAGTATGCGAGACTCCTAATGTCGTGGGATCAAAAATGAAAATTGACGACGGAGTTCCTCTAACTGATCCTACTCCTTACAGGCAGTTGGTAGGTTCTTTAATGTACCTTAGCATTACTCGACCTGATTTGTCTCATACTATACACATCGTCAGCCAGTTTCAGCACGCTCCTACAACCGTTCATATGAGTGTTGTCCTTCGCATCATCAGATATTTGAAGGGAACAATGAACAAGGGAGTATTTTTATCCTCTTCCTCTGAATTAAAATTACTTGTTTATACTGACTCAGATTGGGGAGGTGACCCTAGTAACCGTCACTCCACCACTGGCTTTTGTGTTTTCTTAGGTGAGTCCTTGATCTTATGGCGATGTAAAAAGCAACAGAAGGTCTCTCTGTCATCCACCGAAGCCGAATATAGAGTCATGACATCCACTACCATGGAAATTGTATGGTTTCGACGCCTTTTGGAAGATATGGGAGTGCTTATCAGAGAACCAACAAAGTTGTGCTGTGACAATAAAAGTGCAATCTATATTGCCAAAAACCACACCTTTCACGAGCAAACAAAGCATATAGAGATGGACTGCCATTATGTCAGGGAAGAATACTTGAAGAAGGTCATTGATTTACCATACGTGACGTCTGAGTATCAACTTGCGGACTTCTTCACAAAAGCTCTTTGTTCGCCCAGATTTCATTTCCTTCTTGACAAACTTGCGGTTATCACACCGTAAGTTTGAGGGGGGGTGTTAAAATGTATACTCAAAAACATTATTGTAAGTATAAATATATATACTTATATACATAGAGATACGTATACATATATTATATGTATACGTATCTCTATATATAAGTATATATATTTATATATTTTTTCCCTTTTTCTCTTTTACCCAAAAAGGGTATTCCTATCTTTTTACATTTTGCGCATATTTCATTTGGAATATGTTGTATTTCTTTTTTTATTTTTTTGTAATTCTTTATTTTTTATTTTTGCTTTTTGCTTTACAAAAAGGTGCATTGGGGGTGCCCCCAATAGAGCCGTTGGGGGCTCCCCAATGACTCCTTTGGGGAGCCTCCTTTTGCACCCTTTGCTCTTGTATAAATAGGGGTGTTTCCCCTTGTTGTATAATAAGCTTGAGAGTCTCAAGCATTTGCTCCTTTTATCAAATACATGCATTGTTGCATGTTTATTATTTTTACGCTTTTTGCGTATTTTGTTCAAGTGTTGTAAGAGTGCTTTCGTGCACTTCTTTTATAAAGTATTTATGCTTGTTTGCGTATTGTCTCTTCATAGACAATTTCACAGTCACCTGCAAGATAACATCTAAACTTGTATATTCCACAACGAATTACAATTATACAAAAAAGACACTGCATTGGATTCTCCACAGCTTGTTCACAATCTCCACACTGAGTCATTGTTTGATCACCTATATCTTGCTCCTGATGCCATCAACAGATGTAACTCAAAAGTCCCAAAAAAGATACAATTTATAAGAGCACGAGAAAACATAGGGTGATAAATCATCTATATCCTCTTTCACCACTCTTGAAAGCTTTAGGGATCATATTCACTAGTATCCTTGTAGATCTAACCTAGATATTAGGGGAAATAGAGAGGAAGAGAGAAATATCTAAGTCTGCAAAATCCTAAAAACACATCCAAAGTGAATCCAAGAAAACACAAACAACAAAAGAATCCAATAGAGAAAAATAATTTTACAAGTAGATAAACTTAGCTTGAGATACAAGCACGATTGAAGTCAAACTATCAGCTTCACAAGTGTCTAGTTGTTACTCAATGCAAACTCTTGATAGTTAGGGCAGGGTGTGCGTAAACTATGCTCTATAGTATTCTTTAAATGTGCATTGCATCTTTACAAAAGTTTGTCCCCCAACTAAAGTCATTTTTGCATGTTTAAACTTGATTGAAGAACTAATAAGCACATGGGTGAGGAGAAACTTTTCCTAACACATATACATGTCAGTACACGATAGGCAGATTGCATTTCCACTTGACACAGCAGATGCACTCACTTCTAGAGGCTCCAAATGTAATATACGCTCCACTAGTGAACATGTCTCAGGTGTCTCCTCTGCATTCCACAGAGACTTTGGTTGTAACAAGTAAGTGTTCTCATGGTATAAGACCAAGCAGATCAACTGTGACAAAGAAGATCATGAATTTTATCAGACTTTCTTCACATATTTCTCACCGGTCAACTATGCACATTCTACAGTCTGAATTCCAGAAGCCATAGGGCCCATTATTTGAGTGGACACATAAATGAAACAAGAGGCTGGTCAGTGTATGTATTTGAAAGAGAAAAAACATGAATGTTCCCAAACAAAACAATGTTACCAGACCTTGCAGAGAGCAATAACATCTGCTTGATGAACAGACGTAGCAACACCTACAAAAGGATTGATAAAAAATCACTATAAAACTGGCAAACAAGGAATAAGACAGAGTAAGAGCACCAGATGAAACAATACTTTAATCTTATGCAAAATTTCCTTCATTAATTTCATGGCAATCCACAACAGAATCTGAAGTTGCAAGGTAAACTCTACTATGCATGTCTCTTCTGGAGGTTTGGCAGAAAATAGCTTAGGGAGCCTACAGTGCATTTGGATGTCAGGCACGACTGTCCAGGATAGTAATCAGAAGGTTATCCCTTCCCATAAGTTGTTTGAAAACATCAAAACCATGAATATCCTTGTCCAACAATTGCTAGATAGTATCAAGGACAAAAATACTTGTCCATCAGGTACAATTGACCTAATCATAAGCATGTATGTCTATGAAAAGGTGTATTTTTGGACATATGGACACCACCAGTTTGATTTTTGAGATGCTTGCTTTGGACATTCACATTAAGAAGCTTGTTAGCATATCAATGCCTCTGACATTTAAGCTTGTCTAGGAAATGAATATCCCAGACATTCATATCTTTAAGGATAAATATAGCTCTAAGGTTTCAGTTTGTTTTACATAAGAAAAAATAAGCTCAAACCAGGCTAGGTGATTCATTAGGGAAAAATAGGCTCATTGAATCCAGGTCCGGGACTCCAGGCTCTATCAGGATTCATTTGCAAGGTCAAGATCCAGATCATTTTTTCAGACAATCCTAAATGTTTAAAGCAAAGGATATGAAATTAATAATATATCAAGTTTGTGCACGTCAAATACCCAACCTATCAATATCATAGTGCCTGTGAATAATTAAGAAAAGCAATAGGCCTTAGAGCGGTAACAGCAACAAGTTAGTTGCAAATTTAACTATAAACAACTGTGTTTTTTGAATAATGATTCCCCATATTTTATATTGTGCCAGTGTTGTGAAAAGCATTGAGATGTAGTGAACCGCTTCACCAAAAATGAAGTGAGGCGTGTAATATCGCGTATTTCACACTTAATCATTTTTTGAAAATTTGGCCAAGTATAGAGGAAAAATCGGTAAAACCATGATATAGGCTAACGTCTTTTGAGTCTGGGCTTGGCCGAGGTCTCATCGACAAAGTCGAGATGAGCCAATCAAAACGTAAGAAAATGTTTTATTTTCAACCTTTAAATTCAAGCGAAATTCAGGTTATTTTCGAATGAATTTCAGAGGCAAAATTCAAGTTATATATCGTTGGATGCGTCTCAAAATTCTGAGCGTAACAATATTTTAATTTTCTGAATTCGGGCTATGGTTGGCCCAAAAATCGTGTTTTTCCAAAAAAGACCGTCTCGACGAGTCGAGTTCAGATTTGGATCAGACTGGATCCAATGCATTTGATCCAAATTAATATGGATCTGAACTCTATCCAAGACCCATATTAATTTGGAATTGATCCAGCCCAAGACCTAATTGGGGTTTGGATATGGGTTTGAATTTTAGATCCGGATCCAGATCCAAAACTCATGCCCAACGAAAATACAGCTTTAATTCACTTTTATATTTAAATTGAAGTTAATTTAGAGTTAAGAAGGCTCTCAGAGGGATAAGGTGCCCTCTGGAAGTTTCTAAGTATTTAATTATTAATAAATAAATATTTATTTATTTATTTATTTTTAATTAATTCCAAAATTTAACTTTGAGGGTTGTTTAGGAATCCTTGATAGAATCATTATACATGTCTAAGAAGGCTAAAGAAGGTTTGAGAAATTTTAATTGAATTAGGAAAGAAGCTTTGAAAAGACAACTTTAGAGTTTCTGAAACTTTGGAAAGTGAGAGAGACCCAATTAAAGATTAACTCCAGCCCTCTCTAGAAGGGCTTGATGGATAAGAGAGGGTGTCACCCCCTTTTCTCTATAAATAGCCTCAAAAGAAAAAGAAAAAGAAAGAGAGAGCGAAAAAAATAAGGGAAAGAGGAAGAAGAGGAAAAGGAGGTTGTCTTCTCCAATCATCCAACGTTTTCACCATTAATTTTTAGTTCTTTTTCGATCTACGGTCAAGGTACGGGTGTTCTCTTTTGTTTCAAACGAGAAAAATAGCTTAAATAAGCTTTAGGCAATATTTTTGAAGGAATTATGGATTTGATTTCAGTTTCTCATGTTTCAATCCATGAAAATCGAAGTAGGTATGCCTAGAATATGTATATTTGGCTTCTACGTTTATTCCTGCATGTATTCATGTATTACAATATATATATATATACCAGACAGATTTGTCTTGTAAGATTGTACGGTCAGATCTGACCATTGCAATGATGGACAGATCTGTCTCATCATGCATGTTGTCCGATCTAGACAGATCTGTCCACTGCAATGGTGGACAAATCTGGACAGATCTGAGAAGGGGTTTTGAAACCTGAAAAGTAACAAAGTAGTCCCCAATATATATTCAATTTTTTATTAAAAATCATGCTTCCAATAGTTCTAAGACAGCTTACCCCAAAATTCCAAGCTGCATAACAGCTTTGGACTGAATAGGAACCTCCATGAGTGCTGCAAGGGAAAATGTTGCTTCTTTTTCTCATAGGGACTTTTATTCGAGGACATAATTGCAGTAAAATTTACAAACTGCAGGGAAGCAACTATACTAGTTTAGAGCTTTGTGATTAGTTTATTTTGATTGACAATTCTAGGCATTCAAGTTCATGAATGCTTGGGAAAAGTACAATCCACTACCTGACAATTGTCAAATACGCAAGTTGGGATTTTATCATCAAATTTTGTCATGTCTTCCCAAGGTCCATCACCAATTCCAATAAGAACTATTGATAGAGGGTAAGAACTGAATGCAAAAAAACCAACGATTTGATGACAATGGTCTTTGCAATAGCGTTTAGAACTTTTTCTTTTAAATAGTTAAGCTATTCAAATGTTTACTCAACAAACAGGTGCCTCTCTACACTTAGGGGGCAATGCATAGGGTTGCAGATGGGTCAAATCTTGTCACAGAAAATTTAGGCGCATCAGGAGCCAGATCTGGCGCCTAGTTAGGTCTAAAGATTTAAGTTGGGCATTAGCTGGGTAATAACACCTTCGATAAAATATTACAATCTGGGTTGGAGCTGAAACTTTTATTAGTAATCAATGCAGTTGGGGTACACCAAAGGGCATACAACTGCTGACCCATATGAAATCAAGTTTCGGATTCATAAGCCAGATGTTCTTAAACATAGAGACACTCTTTTGGGTCCTATTCTGCATTCAAGTTGCAGGCCGAATGGTGATGACACTTATGCTTGTGCAGCATTGAACTACATTGCTCAATTTTCCTTATTATTAGCAGTACTTAGTGAAGGTCAGGCTTGTAAAAATTCTCTACATTTTTAAATGCTAGATGGCAATTTGCTAAGTCTCAGATTACAATATCATTCTCCCTGTTTTGTTGACATATCAATTTTTTCATTATATGTGAGGTAGTTTCCTTCAATATCCTGCTTTTCTAGTTCTTAGTTTTGGGTATGTATATCCATTTGGAGGGTCGGCTGGCCTGTCAGACCTTGACACCTTATCCTGGCCCAGCCATTTGTTGGTTGGGCATGATATTTAAAAAGCTAACTGGAAATATATATATATACAAGATTTTTTGTTATAAAATCTGGTTTTCAAAGAGCCCCAACCAACCTACTTTTGGTTGGGCAACTGGCCCTAGCAGGGCCCAGTCAACTGAGCTGGCTGGGCCGGGTACAACAACAACAACAACAACTACGCCTTCATCCCAAAACAATTGGGGTCAGCGATATGAACAGGCTGGGCCGGGTACTTTCAAAAAAAAAAGAATTGTTTTTTCTGAGCCCCATCCGACTGTCAGTTGGCTGGGTAAAGGCTTGGCTTTAGCCCCAACCGACTGACAGTCAGCTGGGCATGTGATGTGTTTATGGCATTCTGTCAAAAAAAAGAAAACAGAAAAAAAAAGTAATTTAGAAACAAACTATAAAGCCTGTTATTAGTGGGCTGGCAGGGTGTTGCCGACCGAGCTGAACCAGATTCAGCTGGATGGCAGCATGGCCTGTCAAGCCCAGCCGAACTAGGTTCGGGTGGGCACGTGTTGGGTCTGCCAGGCCCAGCTGACTGGGTCAGCTGGGTTCGGTTGGCCAAAGCCCCAAAAAGAATTTTATATATATGGTCATGGTTTTCAAACAAAAATGGTTGAGCTGCCTGTGCGAGCAATATTCAGATCTGGCATGTGGCTGCATGCGCAGTTTAGGCATAAGTGAGGGTCAAATTAGTATATGTAAATTTTCAGTTTATGCTTTTCTATGTGCCTATGTGAATCTAAAACAAAAGTTAAGTTATGCATGTTAATTTCTAGATTTATTATTTGTATTAGACTTGGCTTTAAGCATGTAAATGACATGATTTTGTGAACACGTGTATATGAATATTGAATACATGTATATAAATGTTTTGGTTCTTGCACATCTCTAATTGGCATGTATGAATGTGCATTGAAAAAGCATGTGCAATAAATGCATAGTGGCATATTATTTATGATTTTTTTGTATGAATGCATCGATGCTCAAATATTAGATCATTGTGGGTTGTGTGAGCCTTGAGCTTGAATTGTCCATTCTTTACTTATTTTAATGCATCGCAAAAGTCATATTGATATTGTTTCACTATATTGTGTTGTTCTATGTTTTTCACGGGATGTGGGCTCGTGATGAACCTCGCATTTGAACATGCGAACTCGTGTTACTAATTTTGCATGCTGAATTGCAAATAAATGAATGGGTATTAATAACAAGATAAAGAAAAAGAACAGTGTAATATACGTTCTGAGATATCCCGTCTTTAGAATGGGACTGTTAGAGTTGCGGTTTTGAAAAACCGTGAGGATACTAAAACTTTGTTTGCGTTGTTACCCTTAAACCTGATATTGAGGTTTTTCTCATGGCTACGGTTTTAGGGAGAATCTGTCACTTTACCTGTGGGTGATGTGTAGACACAGTTGTTGTTTGGTATACCAAGAAAGTCACATTTATAGATGTGAAAGTTTCTAGTGTCCCGACGTTAAATGCGGAGGTCTAATGTTTCGAAGGTTGTTTCGATCGAAGGCTAAGTTTGGAGCCTAGTAATAAATTACAACTTGTATGCTAAGTTACCCTAAGAACCCTACTTGACCTCGAAAATTCTTACTCGTTTGGAGTATCCGTGAGCAACGGTAATAAAAAGAGAAACTTAAATTGTATGCATTTAATAGGGACATGCATATGAAAAAAAAAATCTGATAAAAAATATTAATTTATTCATGCATGTGCATAGAAATCATGCATATTCCTGCTATGCATTAGATCATGCATAATTATTTGCGATGTATGGGTGAATGCATGGTGTTTGTTCTCTAACGCATGTTAAATGTTTTATTACTAAATTTGTGGTACCTATGAAATCATGCATATTCCTGCTATGCATTAGATCATGCTTAATAATTATTTTTTATTACATGAATAATCAATTGAGTTATGAAATTGTCATAATTTTATCCCTCTAAAATATTGCATGAATCTTATTTATGTTCTTTTTACTTATTTGTTTCATTAGAGGGATTCGTACACAAAATTCTTTGGATTCTGACACCCCTACTTTTGTATTTTTTATAGTCTCAGAGGCTCAGTGAGACGACTTGCTTTTGAAATGAGCTACGAGAAGACTACACGATTGATGGACAGATTCCTTTGAACAGTGTGGCTCTTCTTTCTGCTTTATTTACATTTTATTTGCTTATGTCTCAGACTATATGCACTTTAATAAATAAATTTTAGTTTTGTTTGAAAAATGAGTATAAGAACCCTTGTGGTTGTGGATGTGCTTCAAGTGTAAAGGCCCCAGGTCTCTGGGAATGTTTCTGCACTTGTTTTAAAAAAAATTTAACCATTTTTCAGGGGTATAAGTTGTGGTCGTTACAAGGTATAAGCCTCAAAAATATATTTTTGAAAACTTAAAAATAACTTTAGAAAAATATCTAAAAATAAAAAGAAATAAAAGAAATGCTTTATTGATGAAGTAACAACCAATAAAAAATAGAAAATCTCAAATAAATACAAAAAAAATATGAGATAACATGTAAAAGTAACATTAATGCAACAACTTGATCCATGTAAGTATCTAAAAAATAAAACATGAGCATTTATTACAAATAAAAAAAATTGCCAAAAAGTAGACACACACTTACAAGCACCTTAAGCATCAAATTAGCAAAAACTTAAAGCAAATGAATTTATTTGCACAAGCACTTGCCTTTTGAAAATCACTACTGAAAGCATTCTAACAGTGGAATAGATGCATCTTTCACATACAATTACAAGCTTCCCAGCAGTCTCTAATTTCATATAAAAGACTTCATAAGAACATATCATATATATGTCATAAAAAATACAAATATGTAATTTAACCTGGCATGCATATCTACCCTTGGTGCTATGCACACACACAAGTTAATGAAATCCTACCTGAAAATCGCATAGAATAAATAAAACACTGAAATCGATAAGCTTAGTATGGCTTCAACCCCACCATTTTCATGTTGCAGTTCTAATGGCAGCAACCTCAACCTCAAACCGTGTTCTCCCTAGGGGCCTGAGTGAAGAGGGAGAAGAAAGGCCCAAAAACCTTAAAAAACTAAGTGAAAAAGGGGTTTGAGAGAGAATAAAGAGAGAGATGAGAGGGGCATATGAGGGGGTTCTTTTATTATCCCTCTCCTCCATACATATTCTAATTAAAATGAGTCTTTCTCCCCCAAATCGTGTGGATAGGGGAGAGAGCCTCATTAGGTTTGTGATTTCCATAATTTCATCCCATTTAAAACTTCTTAATTTATGAGGACTCCCACTCCATTATCCTACCATAATTGACTTTTTTTTAATTAATTGACCAATTAAGAGAGAGGTGAGGACATCCCACCCTCTCAACCTCTTCTCAATTGATTTGGAATCTCATCCATATGGGCTCTCATTCACTAAGTGGGTCCCACATGGGTGGAGTCCCATATGGTGGTGTAACGCCCCCAAAATCCCAGACTTGTAACTTTTTACGAAAAGTTTGAAAGCTTTGAAATCGATTATTTTTCAGAGTTTAAAATAGCAGTTCAGCGGAAAATGGTGTTTGAAATAGCAAGTCAACAAACCTTGGGGGCATTACAGCGCGAACTTTCCTTTACACAACGGATTTGTACCTCCATACAATCATTAAAACCATATAGATTCAAAAATGTAGTTTTAATAATTTAAAGTTTATATAAAAGAGGAATTTTCAATGAAACATTTATGAAAAATTACAAAAATGTTCTCAGTACTCATCTCTCCTTGAGTCATAGTTTTCACCTTGCTTTGAACATTACATATGTGAGCAATATCTTTAAGACTATACATGTCTTTAAGATATTTTCACGCATCACTAGTGAAATCAAATTTCGCTAAGCTAGAACATTTATGAATATCCACACTATTGATGAATCATCCAATTATCTTTGAATCACACATCCTCCATTCTTTTCATTTTTTCTCATAATCGAAATGGCTTTAGACATTTCTTCTCCTCGAAGAGCAACTTCTTTTTCATTCTCAATTTTGGTGAGAATGAGTTTAGGTTCTTTTTCAGTACCGTCCACCAAACCCCATGAACCTTTTTTTCATATTTTGTGCTTTACTATGAATGCCCACATCACATACTTTGTATCATTTAGGCGTACGGGAATGGAGAAGATTACTTCCCTTTCATTCTTCATTCTTTTACAACAAGAACAGAGAGAGGGTAATAAGAAAAAAGGAGAGAAAAAGTAATACAAGATTTGCTTGAGAGATGGTGCGCTTCTCGATGCAGCGATTCGTTGTTTTCTCCAAGCTCACGATCCTCCTCCTCTTGATGCTATCATGATTCTCCTCTTGGAATAATGCTTCAAGAGCACCAAAGCTCTAATACCATGTAATGAAATGGACTAAATCTGAGAACGCCACTTATGGACAAATAAGAACACATTTCAATCAAGTAAAATACTTGATTGAATAATCTGAACTACCCTCACAAGGGTCAAAATATATTTGTTATTGAATAGAGGAACTCTCTAAGGAGTGAGAAAATACAAGGCCTTGAATGGCCTATTTATAATACATGGAGCATAAAGGGGGCAGTTCTAAGTGGCTGTTGGGTTGCATTTGTGACCGTTGGGGGCAGCTCCAACAGCTAGTTGGAGCTGTCCCATCAGTCTAAAAAGACTGAAATAACATAAATAAAAATAAAAAGAGAGAATAGTTAGCTCCTAATGGGCTGACGCCTATTACAGGAAAAGACCAAAATACCCTTGATGGGTATATATATATATTAACATGATGTGTACCAACAACAACAACTATGCCTTCATCCCAAAACAATTGAGGTCGGCGATATGAACCAACAAAGAAAATCATTCTGGGTCTTCCACACGAATCCTTCTCCTCCAATCATTTTTATCCAATGCCATGTCCTCGGCAATGTTCAAAGCATTCATATCATTTCCTATCATTTCCATCCAAGTCTTCCTAGGCCTACCCCGACCTCTTTTAACTAATATATTTTCCCATTTCTCCATCCTTCTAACCGGAGCATCATTAGGCCTTCGTCGAATATGTCCAAACCACCGTAAACGATTCTCTCTCATCTTATTTTCAATGAGTGCAACGCCTACCATATTACGTATCTCCTCATTCTGAATCTTATCTTTTATTGTATTTCCACACATCCATCTAATGTATTTTCACACATCCATCTAAGCATATGCGTCTCATCTACACTCATTTTTTGAATATGATGTCTCTTGGCAGCCCAACATTCCGTACCATATAGTAAAGCAGGCCTAATAGTCGTCCTATAAAACTTCCCCTTCAACTGCAATGACATTCTATGATCGCACAACACTCCAGTTGCACTTTTCCATTTCATCCACCCAACCTTTATCCTATGATTTACATCTCCATCAATTTCTCTATACTTTTGAATGATAGATCCCAAATATTTGAAACAATCATCCACCGGTATTTCTTGCTCACCAAGCTTCACTACACTCCCATCACTACTTCGTTGCTTACTAAACCGACATTCCATATATTCTGTCTTACTCTTACTCAACTTAAAACCTCTTGCTTCCAATGTCTATCTCCATAATTCTAACTTAGCATTAACCTCAGCTTTAGACTCATCAATCAAAACAATATCATCAGCAAACAACATACACCACGGCACATTTTCTTGAATTGATCTCATAAGCTCATCCATCACTATAACAAATAGGAAAGGGCTTAAAGCAGATCCTTGATGTAACCCAACCGTTATATGAAAATTGGTTGTCACCCCTCCACAAGTGGGGACATTGGTTACTACTCCTTCATACATATCCTTAATTATACTAATGTACTTGAGAGAAACACCTTTCTTCATCATTGTCCACCAGAGAACGTCCCTAGGTACTCTATCGTATGCCTTCTCCAAATCAATAAAAACCATATGCAAATCTTTGTTCCTCTCTCTATTTCTCTCAATAAGTTGTCTAAGAAGATGTATAGCTTCCATAGTTGATCTTCCGGGCATAAAACCAAATTGATTCTCCGATATCATAACAACCTTCCTCAACCTAGACTCAATTACGCTCTCCTAAAGTTTCATAGTATGACTCATGAGTTTTATACCACGATAGTTTGTGCACTCTTGTATATCACCCTTATTCTTATATAGAGGCACCAAAGTACTCTTCCTTCACTCATTAGGCATCTTATTTGTCCGCCAAATCTTGTTAAAAAGATTTGTCAACCATTCTAAACCTTTCTCTCCAAAGTATTTCCAAGCCTCGATAGGTATACCATCTGAGCCAACTACCCTTCTTAATTTCATTTTCTTCAAAGGCTCTGCAATTTCTTTGTTTTGAATCTTGCGCATGAAGTCACGATTCCTCTCATGAAAAGGAATGGACAAGTCTCCAAGATCCTGAGCATGACTTCCATTAAATAGCTTATTAAAATAATATTTTCATCTCTCCTGAATCTCCTCATCTTTGACTAAAACCCCTTGTGTTTCATCTTTGATACATCTAACTATACCCAGATCCCTCGATTTTCTATCTCTCATCTTTGCAAGCCTATAAATATCCTTCTCGCCCTCTTTGGTATCCAACTTGTCATAAACCTTCTTATATACCTTATCCCTCGTGTTTCGAACTATTTTTTTAGCTTCTTTCTTTGTTATCATATACTTCTCCATATTCTCATTATCACGACTTTTACTTAGATTTTTATAACACTCTCTTTTAACCTTAATAGCTAATTTGACATCCTCGTTCCACCATGATGTATCCTTACCTAGCGGTGCACAACCTTTAGACTCACCCAATACCTCCTTAGCCACCTTTCTCATGCCACCCGCTATCTTATTCCACATTGATTTTGAATCCTCCTCGAGACACCAATCAGCTTCCTTAACTACCTGCTCTACAAACATTCCTTGTTTAGCTCCTTTCAGTGCCCACCACTTAATTCTAGGATCTATCATATGTCTATCCCTTTTGCGGCATTGTCTAATTCTAAGATCTAAGATTAAGACTCTATGTTGTGTAGCTACACTTTCTCCCGGTATAACCTTACAATTGATGCAACAACCCCTATCTATCTTTCTAAGTAGGAAAAAATTTATCTGACTCATATTAACCCCACTTTTAAATGTTAGTAGGTGAGACTCTCTCTTCCTAAACCAAGTGTTAGATAAGATCATATCATAAGACAAACAAAAATCTAAAATCTTTTCTCCACTTTCGTTTCTTTCTCCTATACCATAGCCTCCATGGATACTCTCAAATCCATCCCTACTAATGCCTACATGTTCATTAAGGTCACCGCCGATGAAAAGCTTTTCTCCATAAGATATCCTTTGTACTACTCCATCTAAATTTTCCCGAAATTGACGCTTAATGGAATCATCTAAACCTACTTGAGGTGCATAAACACTAATAATATTAATAATATCCGTACCTAATACTAATTTAATAAGTAAAATCTTATCACCCTTCCTACGGACCTCAAATACATTATCTATAAACTCACGACTCATAACAATCCCTACTCCATTTCTATTTCTATTTATTCCTGTATACCAAATCTTATATCCTCAAGGTTGTATCACTTTTGCCTTCTCACCTACCCATTTGGTCTCTTGT
The DNA here is from genome assembly GCF_984573655.1 of Nuphar pumila. NCBI lineage: Eukaryota > Viridiplantae > Streptophyta > Magnoliopsida > Nymphaeales > Nymphaeaceae > Nuphar > Nuphar pumila. Next base: position 85,475,394 of record NC_143261.1, on the reverse strand, counting down.
AGACATAAAATATCAATCTTTCCCCTACACATAACATCTACTAACTCTACCAACTTACCAGTTAAAGACCTTATGTTCCAAGTGGCTAACCTAATTTTATGGTCTTAGACTAACTTTTTTACCCCCACCCGTCCAACAAAGTGAGGGAACCTTTGCCTATTTGACACCACACCCGGGCGCCGGTGTGACGCGTCGCTTCTGGGCGACGACCTAGCAACCCTTGCCCATTTATCACTGCCTCTGGGCCTATAGAGTACAGCGCGTCGCTCAGTAGGGAACGCCCCAACGAAATTCTCATATTGGTTCATATTCATAGGGTATGACTAAGTTTTTATCTTGGTTGTCACCGGCCTACCGCAACCCTCCTTTATCCGGGCTTGGGATCGGCAGTGTATAACTAAACAGTTATACACAGGCGGAGTTTTAACATGATGTGTACCAAAAACTATTATTTTATTATTTTATTCGAGATATAATTGTTTTCCTCAAAATATGGTACGTACAAAAACTATTATTTTATTTGAAGTATGATTATTTTATTTCAAGTAAGATACGTATCAAAACTTATTATTTTATTTGAAATATATTTGTTTCATTCGAAGCATGACACATATCGAACTACTTTATTCAAAATCCAATGTGTATATGTATATATATATATATATATATATATATATATATTATATTCATGAAACAAGATGAATACGTCATGCATAATATAAACGAACATGTATGCTTTCAAAATATATTTAAATATTTGGAATCCACACATATTTGGATAGAGCTTACCTCGTATAGTGTTTTGATAAGAGACGAAAAAATTTCAAAAAATCCCAAGAGAATTTTCCTCCAAATTAAACTTACGACGTGTGCGAAAGAGGTGAACCGCGTTAGTGGGAAGCGGCGGAACCTAGTTGAGTTGAGGCGGCAATGATAGCAACCGAAACGGGTTAATTTGCTCGAAGGAACCGGTTAGAGAGAATCGTGTTAATGAGAGAGAGACGGGTTAATGAGTGAGTGAGAATCGGGTCAGTTTTAGGGATAGAACCGGGTGGCTAGTCAAGAGAACCGGGTTGGGTCAAAACAAGACTAGGTTTGGTGAGCTTGGTCTAAGTAGGGCAAACCGGGTGAGGGAGATGGCAGTTGGGTGGTGCAGATGAGGTAAGGTGGCTGGGTTAGGTGGTAATGGTTCAGCTACCACCAGTGGTGGTGATAGGAAAAGAAGAGGGTGGCTGGTGACTAGAATAGCCACCAGTTAATGGTGGTTAGAGGAGGGGGGAGCTGAGAGTGGCTAAGTAGGGAGAAGGTGAATGGGAAAGTAAGAGAGAGTGGGAGAGGGAGCTGATGAATGAGAAGGAGGGGAGAAGAGGGCCTTATATAGGCTGAGAGAGGGGTTGTGGTGTTGCCAAATGGCAATACCTAGCCTTCCAAGTGTAACACTTTGTTACACTTGGTGAAGTCCTTAAAAACAAGAGGCCCAAAACAGTGGGCTCCTCTTGTTTGACCTAAAATGGGCCTTGGGTCTTTGGGTTGGATCTTGATGATCCAACCCTAGGTCCAGCTGGCCCAACCAGTTCAGCCAACTGAACTGGTTAGTCAGCCACTTAGTTACACTAACTAAGTGAGCATTTAGTTAGTGCAAATAAGCCTAATTAGGCTTAAGTTCTATATATATTAATGTACATTAATGCCCCTCCTTAATTCACAAAACTGGGTTGACTGACTTAGTCAACTAGGGAATGGATGAAAAATGGCCCTACTGGTCATAAATGTCTGTGTCATATTTATAAAATGACCATTTTACCCTTGGTACTGCCGAGCGTGTTCTTAATGTGTTTTTAACTCCGATTTTGATGAAATCAAAACCGTTCTTCTTGGTTTTTCGATACAAACACAACCAAGTGTTTGAAACTCATAAAATCGACCTTAAAAATTATGATTTTGCCCTTGAGGTTGTCGGGCAAGTTTTGCGAGCTTACGAGCTCTGATTTCGACGAAATCACTTGCGTTCTTTTCAAACTTTCGATGTGGTCGCAACCGTGTATTCAAAAATCATAAAATAGGTTGCCAAAAATATTCATTACCTTAGATATTAATATTCAAACAAAAATCTCTGAAAATTTGTCGGGTATTACACTCTACACCTACCTCACTAGAAGATAAAAACCAAACTATGAAAAAGTGCAAGAATGATGACCCCTATAAAGAATAAAATGTGCATATACATGAGTAAAGGGGTAGTACACAGAACAGTAATACATATATTGCATCAATCTCAACAGAGGTCTTACTCGAACAACCACCTCATTGAACCATTGCATAAAATCCATAAATTATCAAAGTACCGTTATGACCTAATCAATAAAAGGGCCATATTCTTTTGTCCACAATCAATGAATATATCGTCAATCCTTAATTTGAAGAAAACATAAGAATGGACCACAAACAATGGAGTTGAGATCTGAGCTAGCGATAGCAATTATACTGCAGTAAGTAAATGATAGAATAGACTATTGTGGCAAAGTTAGACTAAAGTCTTCAGAAAGAAAAAATACAAAGATAAGTTAGAAAATCATAGCCACTGCACAACTGCAGAAGTATAGAAGGAATAAATGCAAAGGACACCAAAGGAAAAGGTTAATTACCGTAACCAAAATAATCATATCTTTTCAATAAAAGTTCTGATTGATTTGCTTCAGTGGTATTGGCAGGAATAGAAACCACAGCCTATAAAGACGAACAGTTAAAGATGTCATGCAAGCATACACCTTTGAAACATCAAAGCCTATAGTAACTATTGATCTCAACCAAATTGTATAGATATGGGTGTTAAAATTTTCATGCTTCTTACAACCAGAAAAGTACAAGTAAAGTTATTCAAATGTGCAATAATCAAGGAGAAATAGATTTTTATGAACTATGAACAAAAAATAAGCAATTAAAAAAAAAGAGCAGGTCGCTGAACTGAACAGCAGCCACTCATGTCACCGTATCTAAGCCAAGTTAGGGCTATGGACCAATGACATTTTTGTAAGTCGTTTATTGTGAGTCATGCTGGGTATTTTCATCATTTTGCATGTCAAGGGCATTCTAGTCATTATATGTTAGTGCAAGGATGATCATACATCAGTAACATATTCAGCTTGTATTATGTCTAATATCACATTGTGGCAACAAATGTATTAGACTTGCATTCAAGGGTATTTATGTAATTGGCCCATCACAGGTGGTTACCAATATAAAACATATGGGATGACCTCCCTCCCATATTATCAGGACATACCATACAGATGACATTAGCATACCACACAGCTTGATATCAGTTGTTATTGATGGTTATCTTCTCTATGCGTCACCATGTAGATTCAGATTTCAGACCTTGTTGATCTGATTGGTCCTTTTATTCAAGAGAGAGAAGGAGAGAAGAAAAGAAGAGGGACAAGATCAACTGCCTTTTCTCTTTGTCCTTGCTATTTCACACATGACCATTATTACCGCTTCTTTTTTTGCCAACTAGTTACCAGAAACTTATCTATGTAATTCTTACCTGAAATAATAAATCATCCCTTTCTTATGGAGTCTGGGATTGATGAGGCACCCTGATGAGAGTGTCTTCACCAGGGAGTATGTAAATCCTTGAAGAATATGAAAAAATACTTACATTTTTATTTTATTTTCATAAAATTGGTATCTAGGAGTCTCTCCCACATTTTGCTACTTGGAAAAAAGTGAGGTTTTTGGGATTCATTTGGGCCAATGTGGGAACTATAGTAGGGGATAAAGGCAAAATCCAGCTGTTAATGATAATTATCAAAGTTTTTAAACAATTTAGGGAGAAATGTTATAAAAGGGTTTTAGAACATGGAAGAGAGGAGAAGAAATGTTTTTGGAAGCTTAGAATCATTTATAATGTTGGATACTTCCTTAGAAAAGAGAAGACAGAGAGAGAGAGAACTATATGCATTATGACACACATGAGCACATCACCACCACGAATCATGAGGAAAGAAGCCTTAGAACTATGCTAGAATTTCTAACGGCTGCATAACCAGGTGTGATTCCTCCAATCCCGTGATACTTTGAGCTTGTTGTGTGAAAAAGGGAAAATATAGCAATTTTGACATCTTAGGCAAGACCAAAATGTGCTCAAGTGACCAAATTTGCATTTTACACCGAACCTAAACTTTATTCATTGAATTGAGCTTGGTTGATTTAATATTATCTATTGGCAACTCCATATCTACACCAGTCTGAGGACATACAAATGCTCTACAAAGCCAACAAGCTCTCTCTTCTGAATCTACCATACAAAGTAATAACTGTCAGATTTTGAAATATCACCAAAACTAATAAGCGAAGGAGAACAAGACACAGAATTTGGAGCTGAACCTGTCACGTCTTTTCATGGAGAATGTGTGACCTATTTCCTTTCCCTTATATAGATGATACAATAATTTTAATGGACATGATAAACCTACAACATAAACAATATTACAAGTATGCCCCAATAAACCTGCCCAAATAATATACAGTTTGGATCTCGACCAGATCCAACCCACACGGACTTTAATAGCCTCCTTCAAGTTGTGCATGGTTTTGTACCATGGACAACTGGTCCTTTAAAAGCCAAAATTTGTTCTTTGTCAGTTCTTTTGCAAATAAATCTGCCACTTGATTTTCTGTAGAAATGAAGTGAGGTTCAATCTCTTTGTCTTCAACCTTTTGCCGGATGAAGTGTTGATCTATCTCGATATGCTTTGTCCTATTGTGATAAATAGGATTAAACAATATTTTGATGGCACTCTGATTGTCACATAGTAAAGTAGATTTTGAGATCAGTTCCCCCAACTCATTCAACAAGTGCCTTGTCTAAGTAACTTCAACAGTCACCGCAGCCATCGATCGATATTCAACCTCGGTACTTGATCTAGCCACTGCTTTCTGTTTTCTGCTACTCCAAGACACCAAATTTTTCCCAAGAAAAATGCAATATCCCAAAACAGACCTTCTTTCATCAGGATCTTCTCCCCAATCTGCATCACTGTTGACAATAATGCCATGCATACTTTTATTTTTCTAATTTTTCTTATATAGAAACCCATCTCCAACTGTACCCTTCAAATACCTCAATATTCTCTTGACTGCATCCATGTGCCCTATTTGTTGTTCATGCATGAACTGTAAGACTTGGTTGACTGAATAAACGATGTCAGGGCGAGTAAAAGTAAGATATTGAAGCATGCCAACCATACTTCGATATCTTGTAGGATCCATATAGAGCTCTCTATCCTATGAACTAAGTTTTTGATGTAAAACGCTTGGAGTAGATAAAGGCTTGTAATCCTTCATGCCAGACTTTCTCAACAAATCCAATGTATACTTGTGTTGCGTTAGGGTCAAGTAATCATCCTTTTTGTCCACTTCAACCCCAAGGAAATATCACAAATCTCTAAGATCTTTTATCTTAAACCTCTGACTCAAGAGTCCCCTTATTTCTTCAATGTGATTCTCTGAGTTTCCTGTAACAATGATATCATCAACATATACCAACGAGGTAATTGTACCTCCACCTTTGAAAATGAATAGTGAATGATCCAAGAGAGATCGGCAAAACCCATACTTTTGTATTTTCAAGGAAAAACTTTCAAACCACAAGCGTGAAGCCTGTCTCAAACCGTAGATGGCTCTATTTAGTCTACATACATGTGTTCCTGGGTCTCCTTCAGCATATCCAGGAGGTTGCTCCATGTAGACTTCTTCCTTCAAATCTCCATAAAGGAATGCATTTTTGACATCCAATTGAGTCAATGTTCACCCATGATCAACAGCTAAAGATAATACAATTCTTACTGTCCTCATCTTAACAACAGTGCTGAAGGTTTCATCATAATCCTGACCATATTCCTGAGTGAACCCCTTTGCAACAAGTCTGGCCTTGTATCGCTCTATGGTGCCATCAGGTTTGTACTTAATTTTGTAAACTCATTTCGAATCAACAACATTTTTATCAGTAGGTCTGAGAACCATTTTCGATGTTTGGCATTCATGTAGGGCTTCCATTTCTTCATTCATGGCTTCAATACATTTATGTGATTGCACAGCTTGATAAAATGTCATGGGTACATCATGCTTCTCAATCTGAGATAGAAAAAGCTGAAAATTCATAGAAAAGTTTTCATAGCTAACCCACCTCTCAATAGGATGTTTGATTCTAGCTAACCTCCTCACGTTACTTTCAGTCACATGAATATCTTGTTCTACATTCTGAATAAGAGGAGAACCTTTTCCTCTTCTCACATAGATATACCCTTTGAATTTATCAATATGAGGTGGTTGCATGTATGCACCTTCTTCAACACGTGAAGCTTCATCTTCTTGAACGCCAGACGAAGATAAGCCTACTTGACTTGGGTTGATATCATCCTTATCAACAGATTGTGCCTCCTGAATACACTAGGATGAACAACCACCATTGATACTCGCAAATAAATTTGCATTCAGCCATGGATGATAAACTTCTACTCTGAGAATTCGTTGGCAGAGATTGAAAAATGCAACACCAAAATCATTCTCATCAAAAACAACATTTCTTGAAATTCTAACACATCTAGTTATAAAATCATAGCATCAATACCTTTTATAATCATCTGCATATCCCACAAACATGTACTTAGAAGCCTTTGGCTGCAATTTATTTCTAAAGGATTCATCAATATGGACATAAGAAGTACATCCAAAAACACGCAGAGCATTGTAATCAGTATGAATTCCAAAAAGCAAGAAATATGGAGAATTATTTTATAAAACTGTCATGGGCAGGCGATTTATAATATAAATCGTCGAATGAAACGCTTTTGTCCACAAGTTGATAAGATTATTGTCATGCATCATACTCATGGCAGTCTCAACAATATGTCTATGCTTTCTCTCAGCAATCCCATTTTGTTGAGGTGTATATGGACAAGACACTCTACACTTTATTCCATTACTTTAGAGAAAATCAATAAAGTCATTTAAGACGTACTCATCACCTTCATCACATTGAAAATGCAAGATATTGGTAGAAAAGGGGTTTTGAAAAAAAACATGAAAATTGCAGAATAGGCAGAAAACTTTAGACTTGTGTTTCATAAAGAATATCTAAGTGTAACGAGGATAACTATCAATAAAAATAACATAGTATCGGTTGTCAGAAGTAGAGTAAACGGGAGCAGGTCCCTGAACATTAGAATAAAGAATTTCAAAAGGCTTTGAAGCTCTTTTATTGATAGAATTAAAAGGAAGATTAAAAAATATCCATGGGAGCAAAATGGAGTTTTTATTGTTTCTAATGGATGGACGGATATTCAAAGGCGTCCACTGATCAATTTCATTGCTTGTTCGCTTAGTGGCCTAGTATTCTTGAAAGCAGTTGATGCATCTGGAGAATATAAAAATGTGAAGTATTTGAAGGGGTTGTTTATAGAAGTTATAAAAGAAGTGGGTGCTCAAAAAATAGTATAAATCATTACAGACAACGCTCCAGTTTGTAAAAGTACAACGTTGAGTTTGGAGAGTGAGTACCCTCATATTTTTTGGACTCCCGGTGTAGCACACAATTTAAATTTGACCCTAAAGAGCATTTGCAACCCCAAAGAAAATTCAAAAACATATGCTTTATGTTCATGGATTTAAGATTTAGAAAGAAATGTCAAAAGCATTTTGAATTTTGTTGTTAACCACTATCGTGCTAATGCTATATTTAATAGGCATTATGACATGAAATTGTTGAAGGTCGCCGAAACACGTTTTGCGTCCATCATTGTGATGGTGAAGAGGATTAAAAAAGTGAAGAATGCTTTGGTTAGCATGATGACTGATAAAAATTGAACATTTTATCATGCTGATCATGATGTCAAGGCTCAAGAAATTAAGAAATTTATTGTTGATGATGAGTTTTGGGACAGAGTGGTATACTTCCTTCAATTTACGCAACCTATTTGAGAAATGTTGAGATAAGTTGATAAAGATGAGCACATGCTTTACAGAGTTTATGAAATGTCGAATAATATGATTGAAAAAATACAAGTAGTTTTCAAACATGAAGAAAAAAATCCTGCATTGGATGATTCAGAATTTTTTAACCATATCCATTCAATTTTAGTCAGAAGATGGGATAAGAGCAGCACTCCTTTGCATTGCATGGCATATTCTCTTAATCCAAAATATTATGCAAAAAGTAGCAGACATGTGTTATTGGTTGTGTCCCTTCAAATTTAGACCCAGAGCTATAAATACAGAGAAATATGTGTATGATAAGACTTTTTCCAGAAGCATATCTTCTAAATCAAGTCACACAAGAGTTTGAAAAAATTTTATTTTCGAGATTATATGGACCGGCATTACTTGCGAGAGAGGAGGATAATATAGATCCTAGCACATGGTAGTCAACATTTGGATCAGAAACACCTCTTCTTCAACGTCTTGCATTAAGATTGCTATCGCAGCCTGCTAGTTCATCTTGTTGTAAAAGAAATTGGAGCACATATTCTCATTTTGGTCAATACTTATCACTTTTGCATTTGAAAGTGTACATAAATACATGCATCACATAAGCAATCACAAGTATGCCTAAATTGTATACGCACATACCACAACACACAAGCATTTGTATGCAGCCTCAATTACATACACACAAGTCTTCGCACATATGTTTCAATTATATGTGTGTATCATATATCGACACTCAGTTATTTACAACCCACCCCAATCGCATGTACCTCATAAATATCATCATTCACTCTATTTTCTCAATAATACAAGGTCTTACCAATGGTAACACTTCAATCAAACTAAGCACTAGGGGGTCTGCCTGAGTGCAAGAGTGAGCGTATATTAGTCCATTAGAAACCCGTTCACGAAGGGAACATGCCAAACAATGACTCGACTCATAAAAATGAGTGCAAAAAAAATATATACTTCGAGCACACACACATAAACATATTTTCTATACATATGTCGTAATTACATACGTACACCACATTTATCATCCACCATTTGTCACATTCGTAAATGTCAAATACAAACAATGAAACTTCATCTTCGTAAGGATCATTTGGCTTCAATACCTATAAATTCACAGCAGAACGAATATAATGTAATTATAGGTATACATTCACCATCTCTGCGTATCTTGGCCTATGCAGTTACCTTATAATGCATACAATTAGTCTTATGCAGTTAAAATTTCTAGTGCATGCATCATACATTCCAGCTCTTCCCATATAAACCATTATATACAACATGTATTCATACATATACCAATTATATATGTATGTCTTACATCAAACATATATTTGTACATATGCCACAAGTGCATCCGTATAACTTACATCAAACAAATATTCACATGTATGTATAATTACCTACATACTCATCTTAACACACATTCGTACATATGCCACACTTGCATATGCACGTATTAGTTCAAACATTCATAGGTATGCCATACTGGCTTACGCATGCAAACATATCAAATATTTGTATGTATGCCACACTGATATATGCATGCATCACATCAAACATTCATACGTATATTTCAATTGCATACACACGTGTCATGTATCGATAAACAGTTATATACAAACCACCCCCAATCGCATGTACATCATGAATATAAACGTTCACCCTATTTTTTCAATAATATGAGACTATCAATGATGATGCTCCAACCAAACTAAGCATTAGGGGGGGGGGGCGCCTGAGCACACGCGTGAGCCCATATTAGTTCACTATAACCTAGTTCGCGAAGGGAGCGACCCATAAACACAAACTCGACTTCAAGAAATAATCGCAACATAATATACACCTCGGGCACATGTACCCAATTATATTTTCCTGTATGTATGCCACAATTGCATATGTACACGTCACACTACAAAAATTTGTGTATTCACGAAATAGACAGAAGAATGCCGGCTGGGAGGATTTCATCCCTTTGATATGGTCGATATTTAAAGTCTGGTTACATTTCTGCTCTTCAAATTCCTTGTTGCTGGTGTTGTTGCACTGCTTGTCTTGTATTTTAGGCTGGGTGGCCAATGCATAGGCATTTAATTTGAGATTACAGACCAACCAACTTGCAGAAAGGGAAATAATAATAGAGAATTTAGATTGGTGACAGGTAGTGCCTTTTGTTCTTTATTGATATAAAAAGTAGCTCCGGTCTGTGGAGAATGCTTTGTTGAACTGCTTGGATCATATTCAGCTTAAGTTGGCAATGATTTTTGGATATTGCCTTTGTATCTCTTAATCTGTTTGGTCATGGTTCCATCTACTTTTCTATTGAAACCATTTTAACGACTTATTCAAGCAATTCAAGTGGATTATGAAGTTATTGATGGTGCCACGTTGTGGTTAGACTCTTACATATTTGACAACTTTCAGCACTTTTTATCATTTTCTTCAAGAGTCAAACTGGACTTAGGAATTAACTTACTTGACGCAAGTTTCTCAAGAAAATGACGACTACAATGACCAAGTCGACCATGCCAAAGACTTGGCTTATTACATTTAGAAAGACTAAAGACAGACTCAAGACATGATGAAGATGATGAAGTCTGAAAGGACTTAGACTCCAATGAAGGCTTCAAGGCAGGACTTGTACGAGCATATGGATCTTCCTTTAAGATGTACATATTTCCTTGTCATTCCCCTTCAGTGAATGTTGCCCCCGTTTGAGGATCCTTGACACGCACAGAAGAGGGAGTAAATTCAACATAAGAATTTGTATCATCAAGTCTAAAGACAAAAAAAAAATTTATATTAAGGGCATGATGACATTTGGTAGATTGAGAGATGATTTCAACAAAGGAATGGTTGCATTTCCAACATGAGAGATATAATGGTGAGATCCATCTCTAGTAACTATACTATTTTTACCAAAGGAATTGAGCTCGAGAACTTACCAACATCCCCCGTAACATGGGTTGCTGCCCCAGAGTCAACATATCATAAACCTTGATCATTTTGCTTCAAGTACAGCCCCGACAATGCAGCCAATAAAAGTTGTTTCACATCCCCATCAGCCTTAGCAGCATTGTCTTCTTTCTTGGGCTCAATGTTTGGAAGCTTTCGTTTATTTTGGGGATTGAACCAGCAATTGGCCTTAATGTGTCCCTTCTTATTACACAAATAACACATTGCAACAGCCTTTTGATTTTGATTATTCGCATTGGAGTTGGGTGGCATATTAGGCGTGGGAAGCAAACCTGGACCTGCATATCTTCCTCGACCCCTTCCTCCTCGGAAGTTGTTTCCTCCACGACCACGACCAAAGGAAAATCCAGTAGCTAAAACATCATAAGAATCAGGTTGAGTATCAGAATCTTCAACAATGCCCTTCAATGACATCTCATACTGCAGAAGTTTTTCCCATAGGTCTTCAAATGTGGGGAAAATATGTAAACATAACAAAGATGTCACTAATACATGGTAATCTGGCCCCAAACCATTGAACGTCCGCTTCACTTTATCCTTATCTTGTACCTCACATCCAATAATGGCTAGTTGATTTGTAATGGACTTCACCTTATTCAAATATTCCATAATAGATATGCTGGCTTTTCTGAGGAGTTGAAATTCACGCTTGAGGAATAAGACTTTGGCCTCCGATATCTGAGAATAAGTTTGCATCAATCTGTTCCACAATTCCATAGTTGTGCAGTCGTCTGTAATGGCAATAAGCACCTCTTGTGATAAAGTAGAAGTGATGTAAGCAATCAATGCTTGATCTCTCTCCATCCAAGAAACATAATCTGAATTTTGAACAACCTTGGAAGATGTATCCCCTTGTGCATCTTTTTCCTCCTTTGTGACAAATTCTGGTGGGGCTGGAATTGATCCATCCAGATAACCAAAGAGATCTTGACTCCTAATAAAAGGAATGATTTGTCCCTTCCAAGTTAGGAAATTAGAATTATTTAGTTTTTCCGAAACAAGCTAACTAAGGAAGTTTGATGACAATCCAAGTTGAGTTGAAGAGTTGTCCATGGCAACAAAAGGAAAATATAAAACAGGAAAACTCAAAAGAAATAAAAAAGAATGGAGAGATCGATCAAACACTATCGTGATATCACTGTTCAGATTCTTTCAAATAAAAGTTTATCTTGTCACAACTGAATTTAAATCTTCATTGCAATCAGTCTGCCTTTTTTTGGAAGAAATCTGATCATGTCAATATGAAGTGAAAACAAATGTACACAGATATTTGAGAACTGAATAAACTGATGACAAATCAACAAGTGTTTGTTTGATCAATGATAGGCTTTTGACAAAAAGGGATTTCGGATTAAGAGTTCGAAAGATAGAGGGATTAGGGTTTAACCCATGACAAGATTGAGACAAAATAGGGGTTTCGGGCTGACGGTGAAAATGAGAACAGAAAATGAGATTTGGGAATGTTAGAATATTAGGGTTTTGAAACTAAGATCAAGAATATTTTCGATGGAGAGAAAACAAGATTTTAAGAGAAGCAAACAGAAACCCAATAAAATTTAATGTGAGAAAGACAAGAGGAATCAAGAAATAATCATAGGAAAAGAAGAAGGAGAACTTGTCAATGAGATAACGAGTTATCATTTTTTTCTTTTTTTAGTGAGTACCACCGATACCTGGGAGGGAAAAATCTCTTGACTTGAATCAAACAACGATCTCTATGGTTACGCCTTTTGGAGACAATACCAAACCCTAGATCCAACCTGGTGCTCTAATACCATGTCAGATTTTGAAATCTCACCAAAACCAATCAGCGAAGGAGAAGAAGAGGACGCATAATTTGGGGTTGAACCAAGGTTGCCAAACTAGGAAGCGGAAGCGGGAAACGATATGGGAAGCGGAAGCGAGGCATTTTAAAATTTATACGAAGCGGGAAGCGAAGTTTCAATTTAAAAGCGAAATACAAATAAAAAATGAAGCAATATGGAATCAAACAAGAAACAAATAAAAACTAAAATAAAATTGATCATTCTTATATTTTATGATTTTTCTGTAAAAGAGTTAAATTTTTGTTAAAATCTAACAATGATGGTTACCGATTTAAAGAAAGTACATGAAAAGTGAGTGAAAGCATAGGAGAAAATACAAGAAAAAGATGAAAAGAAACGTGAGAAAAGTATATAGTATGCATAGACCATGTGTATGAGAAGCATAGAAGAAGCGTGGGGGAATCGAGCTTCCCATGAAGTTTCGGAAGCGAGGAGTATCGCGCTTCCGAAGCGAGTTTCCGGGAAGCGAGTTTCCGGGAAGCGAGTTTCCGGGAAGCGAGCTTCCCACCTACCTAAGAAGCTTCTGGTAACTTTGGGTTGAACCTGTCACGTCTTTTCATAGAGAATGTGTAACCTATTTGCTTTCCTTTATATAGATGATACAATAATTTTAATGGACATGATAAACCTACAACATAAACAATATTATAAGTATGCCCCAATAAACATGCCCACATAATATACTTGGATCTGGATCATACCCAAACTGATCCAACCCACACGGACTTTAATAATAACTACACATAAACTTCCTCTTTTGGAATTATATTGAGGAATGCATTCTTCACATCTTATTGCCACATAATTCACTGCCTAACAACAATAACTGCAAATAGTGTACGAATCATAGTCATGTGAGCTACAGGGAAAATGTCCCCACGTAATCAATGCCAAACTACAGATGATATCTCTTAGCCACAAGCCTTGCTTTATATCGCTCAATGCTCTCAATTTTACTCCAGTTTTTACCTTGCATACCCACTTGCATCCAATTCTCTTCTTCCCTTCGCTTAGCTTGGCCTAGATCCAAGCATAAATTTTCTCTACTACATCAACTCTTCTATCATAGTATGTTGCCATTGATGCTGAAGATCAGCTTTGAGACAAATGAAGTATTCAACATACGAACAGACTAAAGCAAGAAAAGCTTGGTGTTGAGTAGAAAATGACTCATAAAAAAGTATGGAAAGACGAAAATTACACCTTACCTATGGCATAAATATCCCTTATGGTGGCTGTCGATCATCAGCAAAGGTGGGATCAAACCAAGAGATAAAATATACATAGTAAAGAGTTCACCTTCTTTATGAAGGTTACAAAGCAAGGAATTAGAAAATGACTCAAATACCCCTACTATGTACAAAGCATGACTAAAAAAATACCTAGTCTATACATATTTACAAAATGATATATAACTAGAAAAATGTTACAACCAGCCTATTATTTTCATAATATCAACTATCTAAACAACAGTGTTGGAGGTGGGAAAACATCAATGAGAACAATTATTGGCAATGAGAAACTAAATTTTGCAGTTGCATTCTTTAATATTTAGTTATTTCCGGAGTCAATGTCATATATATTCCCAATCAGTAAGCCAACCACATGGAAATTGCTGAACCTATGGTCAAAAATCTAAATGCAACATGAAATGATAAGCTGCTTATCAATAGTAGTAAAAAGCACTAAGCCACCCTATGCATTGGCCCCCCTAGGCACTAGGTTGGCACCTAGTTGAGCACTTATGCATCACCTAGAGACCCATAATGTCTGTAATTATTTAAAATTAAAAAAAAACATAGAAAAACATGAAAATAAGAAAATTTTGAAAAAAATGTTCGAAAATATACAACCAAGACATGATTATAATGTTTTAAACATTACACACACAAAAAAACTTGGTCCTTCCTCCCCAACGCCTAGGCACCTAGCACTCCTTGGTGATAGGCTTGCACATAGGTCATCTATGTGGCCTACGCAAGCACCTAGGAGAGATGTTAACTATTAAGATAATAATAAAATCACATTTTGCAACAAATATGATTGGCCACTTGCCTATGCATTCTCATTCCATCATTTATAAAAGCAGTGTATCAAGTGGCATTGGATAGAAATGATTGGTGGAGAAGGATTCATGTGGAGGACCCAGAATGATTTTCTTTTTTGGTTCATATCGCCGACCCCAATTGTTTTGGGATGAAGGCGTAGTTGTTGTTGTATGGATAAGAAGCATGTTTGACAGAACCTATAACAGGAGGTAAAGCACAAACCAAGCTCAAGTACCTGCCAAATATAGGCTTTAACTTTATGAAGAGATATATCAATGAAAAAAGACGTACCTCCCCATCCCAAATAAAGTAAACACCATCTCCAGTTTCTCCCTCACGGACAATGTAGTCCCCTCGGTCTATGGAAAAAGCAGCCAAATAAAAGAGTTATAACTAAATGATGTTCCAACCATGCCAATACTTATACACAAATTTATGCACATAGGTCCACACGCACAAACACATGGCTTTAAAACCTTTCCATCTTAGATTTAAAAGTAAAAATTAAAAAGCTTGTATCAAGTAGGCCATAAATTTCCAAGATGACTCAAACTATCGGCTACTCATACTTCTCCAAGAAAAACCAAAATGTGCATTTTTTTAAGCAGTGAGGCCAGTAGCTTTCTGGCATCATTCACTGAACTTACAGTGCTACATGTGGATGGGGCACAGAAGGACACTGCCCAGCAACTCAAAGCAGTTTAAACATTAGATTAATAGACTACGATCTCAATCACAAATCTAGAAAAACAATTGATACTGACAGAAATTTTCGGAATCAGTGAAAAATATACAGGTCATCTTGGTGGAAAATCACCTCACATACATACATGGAAGTATGTAAATGGGGATTGATTCTAAAATTGAAGAGAGACACTCACAAAATCCTCTCATAGTTTTAATTTCTAAAGCATCCAAGACAACCCATGATGAAGAATAAACTCCTGCCATGGTCATCTAATAATTGAATTGCTATGAGATTTGGCTTAACAGATACTAAAGCTACTTGCAGCTATATAAAGAAAAATCAAATACAATAACAGAAAAGAATAGGATCATGCCACTACAACTTTGCTATTTCCCGTGTGGAATTCAGTCAGTGGGTGAATTCAGGAACGCGATCAATAAACTTTACACGATAATGGCACTGTTGCACTCTTATTTTTCACCACAACAGTCCCGAACAGATACTCCCATGATTTGCCAACAACTCGTCTCCTAATTACAAAATGCACTAATTGCAGGAAGCAATCCAAAGTGGCAGCATTATAACAATAGAATCTAAACTAATCATGGTTTCGTTCATTGAAAATTCACAGTAAAATTGTTCAACCGTTTTAGTATCCATTGAACTCGGAGGAACAACAATGGAAAAGAGAGAGAGAGAGAGAGAGAGAGAGAGAGAGAGAGAGCAAAAGAACTAACAAGTACGTATCGTGTCTTACCGTAATTTTTGAAGCGGACAACTTCAGCGATTTTCTTCGAAGATGAACTAGGAAGCCTCTGTAACAACGGAACGTTCCCCAGAAATTCGACCACTTTTCACCCAAAAGCATAAAAAATAATAAAAAGAAACTTAGAAAAAAAAGATTGGCCTCGTTATTTCGGGCAGTGGGTTGCAATAAAAAAAATCAACTGAAATTTCATAACAATCCCTTGATTCCTCTCTGTCGGATTCGAACGAAACTCGCCCGATTCCAGAGAGAAGAATAACAAATACTTAAATTATACCCAAAATCGATTTAAAACCTTTACTCTCTTGCGATATTCACGCCAATTTTGGCGAGGTCGATTAAGACAAAGAGAGAGAGAGAGACCTGCTTCGTGATCCATGGTGACGGAAGCACCAAAAATACAGGAGGGGAAGAAGCGAAGGAGAGAGGACGGCGGCACTTTTCCCAACAAACCTCGTCCTCCTTATATAATGCTTTGAACCAACGCCGTCTATAACTTTTTTATTAGTATTTAAAAAACGACTCAGAAAAAAGGAGTGGGTGGTGTGTTCACCACCGAAGATTCGGGGGTCCTAATGAGCGCGCCAGGTACAAGAGCTCTGGTATCCCGTGTGCCAGTATCACTTAGCATGGTTGCAAAGACTTAAGTACTCTTTCTAGCTCATCATAAAATGACGGTCTGAGAAAATTACAAAAATATCTTTCATTCAAAAGAAAGAAAACAACGGTTCAAAAAAAGACAAAAAAACTCCTTGTTAACTCTTCAAAGTCTAAACATTTTTGTTTTCGCCCTAAGTAGTAAACTTTTGCGTCATCTGCTGTAACAGAAGCTCCCTTTGACAACGCAAACTTTGTTGTCGTCTCGAGTCGAGGTTCCCGCCTTGTTTTTTAGTTTATTTTACAACACATTATCGTCTTCTCGTTTTTGCCTTGTGTTACAAAATATTCTCGTGTTTACGATCGACTGGTTCGATCATTGGTGGGCATCATAGGCGAATTTCTCAGTCATCTCTTTTTATAGTCTTCTCTTCTTTTTCGTTGTCGTTAGGCATTATGGAAAAAACAATGACGCACAAACATTTCAACCAGTGTCATTAAAGCGTCGTGAGTACCTTTCCATGTCATCATGCTATTATTGAAGAACGTATGTCGTCTTGAGTGCAATTAAAGCATTATTTTATTATTGCACGTGGATTTTGTCCTTTCAATGGTCGGAAACTTAGCGATATTTGTAAGACGCTGGGACCTGTTGACAAGAATGCTTATTTACAAATGTGAGAAAGGGCCTCTATCCCATCTGGTATCCTCCATTCACTCAGTATATGCATTGTATTTCAAATCGCGATTTTAGTAACATCCTACCAATTTGTGAGATATTTTTTGGTTTTTTAATATCGATTTGTTTGTTATTATGCTGAATTTTTGTATCGATTTGTAATATATTTATCAATTTGTAAGATATGTGTTTTGTAATATCGATTTGTAAGGTATTATGTTGAATTGTCGTATCGATTTGTAATATATTATGTGATATGTATATCGATTTATAAGATATTATGTGTTTTGTAGTATATAATTGTAAGATATTTTTAGAAAGAATTTTAAAACATGTGTATGCATAAATACATTTTTACGTATTTGCGGTAGCGATTTTCGTATTCAAATCGCTGCTCATTTAGCGATTTCTATTGAACTCGCTTTACAACATCGTAGATATAATCAAATCACTATCGTCAACACACATGTACGACATATCGTTTCTTTTAATGGCATGGTAAGTAACAACTTGATGCATAGTATAAGCAAATAACAAACCGCAATTGCTTTTATACTGCGATTCATTAAATCATTCTTTTGACTTGCTTAACCTTATCGATATTCGTTGTTATATACATCCTGAATAAATTATAGTAAATCGTGGTAAAGGTGCACTCTCATTGCTTATGCAAATCGATTTTACCATTTATTAATATGTTTGTAAATAATGTTTGTATACTTATATAAAGTCGCGTTCAAGAAAACAACTCATTTTCGTTTTATATAACGCTAATCGCTTGAACGATTTTCATTTACGAAGGGCGAACATAACAACGATTTGCTTTTACTATATAACAGCCTAATTTATTGGCATATTTAGTGAAATTGAAATTTTACATATTTGAACCTAGTGATATTTACATAATTTGTATACATAGTCTACAAGAATTGTTTATACAAAATTTGGTTGTACAGTCTATAAAATCTATTGAAAGTCGATGCACATCAAATTACTCCTGCGTGGGGGGTCCCGTCGTTCGTTGCCTTTTAGGTATTTTTGCCGATTAAGTTAATTTATCTTCCGTAATTAGAAACATCGCCAATTTTCTACATAGTTTTTTGTGGAATCCAGTCATATTAACCTGTAAGAAAAACGTAATGTATCACCAATATATACATTGAGTCCTCAATAACAGAGGGTTTAACACTGCTTGCATTTTTCACACTAGTTTAGTAAAAATACCTATTTTGGTGGCATGAGTATAGAATCTTTGGCCCCTCATAGGCTCATCGCATATGCATATCAAATTACACATTTTGAACTATAGACTGATGCAGTGTAAGCAGCAGTTGCAGTAGGTCTACCTCTACCATCATTAGTCTGATCATATCAATCAACTATCATGTCCACCACACTAAATATCAACTTGTTTTCTTATCTCCAGTTGTTGGTAGAGTCAGAATACTCAAATTGAGCTTTAATTAGGTGGTCAGCAAATGATATAGGACTTAATGTTATTATTATAGGACTTAATGTTATTATTATATTAATATACCTACACCACCCAACCAAATTATTGTTGGATAGGTGTTGCAGATACAAGGTCAGAGGAGTTAATCTTTAGCACCTTAACAATAAGGCATCCCAACTGCATTAAGAGGTTTTACTCACCCCCACACAATCCTTCTCAAAACTGGCCCTAGTGCTATGTGTGTATAGAGCTTGCATGAATATACCATAGTCTAGTCTGAAATGGAGGTCTGCCACCACAAGCTCACATTTATCATCATCTTTTACAGCACCAAACTCTACAAAACCTAACCAAATGCACCCAATCATCCATACAGCACCAAAATTCACTTACCAGTGCCACCATCTCCATCACCTCTAGTTCTGCCAACACCAAGATCAGCACATAACTTGTCAGTCCACCAATATCACCATATTAACCCAACTGACCAGCATCCTCGCTAGTAGTCTAGTAGAATGTTTGTTGCCCTACTACTACCAACACCAACTCCAAAACCACCCTACTTAATATTGATGTTGCAACCACCTTCACTTCCACATTCTCACCATCACTATACCAATTTTGGTACTAGCCATGTTACGAAAAGCAAACAAATTAAGTAAAACACAGATATACATTGAGTCTCCAATATCGCTTCAATATACTTTATTACAAATACGCCACAATCAATCCCATTATTTTGTAAAGGGGCATCGTGTGCAAAGTGAAAGATTTACTCGCTAACGTTGACTCTTAAAATATCTTTGACGAAACCGACCTGTGATTAATGCAGAAGAAAGTAAATTCTTGACCATCATACATGATATGATACCCTTATAGATGAAATCTTATGAAATACCAAATGTCAAGTTGTAAACCATTGTGTAAGTCCAACGAATTGTAACACCATAGTTGTTTTTCATGTAAATCCATCGCGTATATGACCCAATGCTTTTTAGATTGCCAGAGTGTAGGAACCAATACTTGCAGATTGATCGTACAAATGGTGTTAGGATTGTTATGCCGTAACCTTGCATAAGAGGTTTGTTCACTTACTTTTTCACTTGACCAAAAGTCTCCGCAATGATCATCGTTAACACAGTATGGTAGTCCATCTTGAAATCTAATAGAGTATGGCAATCGATGTACGATACTCTGTTGACCGAAATAGTGATAATAGCAAAGTTAAAACACGAAGCAATAAGAGTAAATAAAAAACCCAAAGAAACATAAAAGAAAAACGATATACCATGAAATAAGGGTTGATGATGCTTCTAGTTTTGCTTGTTGCGTTGCTTTTAATATACTTGACGAAATCGAATATAGTCTGTTTGCAATAAATATAAACTTTTTAACGTACATACCCATGGCATACGTAAATAGATAATTGATAGTGGTTTCATACGAACAAAATTATTGATAGTGTTCCCTTCTGCAAATTCATCTTGCAACCGATTATTGTAGTGTTGGAGTGATTTGCTGAGTTTTCCCCCAACTTTTTTGATGGATGTTTCATTGACATTAGCAGAATATTCAACAAACGATATTGAAATTCCATTATACAATACACAACACAAATCGCATAAACGGTATAAAAGAGACGAATTTTGAAGAAAATGGACATGATGTTTAGACAATATACGCTTGAATAGCCATCACTAGTTGTGTAGTTGTCATTGTTTCTTTCATTGATATATATACCCCATTTGTGAAGAAACAGGTTTGGTGTTCGATTCATGAACACAAGGATTATAAAGGAACCGTCGGTTTGTATATTCCTCATTCATGAAGCAGAGGATAATCACACCATCCAGTACTTGTGCGACATGTCATTCATATATGAAGGAAGTGTTGTTTCATAGATCGCCAACATTCAAACAAATAACCTCAGTTACCAAAAAATACAACAACAACAACAAACAACAACAACTACGCCTTCATCCCAAAACAATTGGGGTCAGCGATATGAACCAAAAAAGAAATTCATTTTGGGTCTTCCACATGAATCCTTTTCCTCCAATCATTTCTATCCAACGCCATGTCCTCGGTGAGGTTCAAAGCATTCATATCCTTTCCTATCATCTCCATCCAAGTCTTCCTAGGCCTACCCCGACCTCTTTTAACTAATATATTTTCCCATTTCTCCAACCTTCTAACTGGAGCATCATTAGGCCTTCGCCGAATATGTCCAAACCACCGTAAACGATTCTCTCGCATCTTATTTTCAATGGGTGCAACACCTACCTTCTTACGTATCTCTTCGTTCCGAATCTTATCTTTTATTGTATTTCCACACATCCATCTAAGCATCCGCATCTCAGCTACACTCATTTTTTGAATATGATGTCTCTTGGCAGCCCAACATTCCGTACCATATAGTAAAGCGGGTCTAATAGTCGTCCTATAAAACTTTCCCTTCAACCGCAATGGCATTCTACGATCGCACAGCACTCCAGTAGCACTTTTCCATTTCATCCACCCAACCTTTATCCTATGATTTACATCTCCATCAATTTCTCCATACTTTTGAATGATGGATCCCAAATATTTGAAATAATCATTCACCGGTATATCTTGCTCACCAAGCTTCACTACACTCCCATCACTACTTCGTTGCTTACTAAACCGACATTCCATATATTCAGTCTTACTCTTACTCAACTTAAAACCTCTAGCTTCCAATGTCTGTCTCCATAATTCTAACTTAGCATTAACCCCAGCTCTAGACTCATCAATCAAAACAATATCATCAGCAAACAACATACACCACGGTACATTTTCTTGAATTGATCTCGTAAGCTCATCCATCACTATCGCAAATAGGAAAGGGCTTAAAGCAGATCCTTGATGTAACCCAACCGTTATCGGAAAATTGGTTGTCACCCCTCCACAAGTGCGGACATTGGTTACTACTCCTTCATACATATCTTTAATTATACTAATGTACTTGAGAGAAACACCTTTCTTCATCATTGTCCACCAGAGAACGTCCCTAGGTACTCTATCGTATGCCTTCTCTAAATCAATAAAAACCATATGCAAATCTTTGTTCCTCTCTCTATATCTTTCAATAAGTTGTCTAAGAAGATGTATAGCTTCCATAGTTGATCTTCCAGGCATAAAACCAAATTGATTCTCCGATATCATGACAACCTTCCTCAACCTAGACTCAATCACCCTCTCCCAAAGTTTCATAGTATGACTCATGAGTTTTATACCACGATAGTTTGTGCAATCTTGTATATCACCCTTATTCTTATATAAAGGCACCAAAGTACTCTTCCTCCACTCATTAGGCATCTTATTTGTTCGCCAAATCAAGTTAAAAAGATTTGTCAACCATTCTAAACCTTTCTCTCCCAAGCATTTCCAAGCCTCGATAGGTATACCATCTGGGCCAACTGCCCTTCTTGATTTCATTTTCTTCAAAGCCTCTGCAATTTCTTTCTTTTGAATCTTGCGCATGAAGTCACGATTTATCTCATGAAAAGGAATGGAGAAGTCTCCAAGATCTTGAGCATGACTATCATTAAATAGCTTATCAAAATAATCTTTCCATCTCTCCTTAATCTCCTCATCTTTGACTAAAACCCTTTGCGTTTCATCTTTGATACATCTAACCATACCCAAATCCTTCGATTTCCTATCTCTCATCTTTGCAAGCCTATAAATATCCTTCTCGCCTTCTTTGGTATCCAACTTGTCATAAACCTCCTTATATACCTTAGCCCTCGCGTTTCGAACAACTTTTTTAGCTTCCTTCTTTGCTATCATATACTTCTCCAAATTCTCATTATCACGACTCTTACTTAGATTTCTATAACACTCTCTTTTAACCTTAATAGCTAATTTGACATCCTCGTTCCACCATGATGTATCCTTACCTAGTGGTGCACCGCCTTTAGACTCACCCAATACCTCCTTAGCTACTTTTCTCATACCACCCGCTATCTTATTCCACATTGATTCTGAATCCTCCTCGAGACACCAATCAACTTCCTTAACTACCTGCGCTACAAACATTCCTTGTTTAGCTCCTTTCAGTGCCCACCACTTAATTCTAGGATCTATCCTATGTCTATCCCTTTTGCGGCATTGTCTAATTCTAAGATCTAAAATTAAGACTCTATGTTGTGTAGCTACACTTTCTCCTGGTATAACCTTACAATCGATGCAACAACCCCTATCTCTCTTTCTAAGTAGGAAAAAATCTATCTGACTCGTATTAACCCCACTTTTAAATGTTACTAGGTGAGACTCCCTCTTCCTAAACCAAGTGTTTGCTAAGATCATATCATAGGACAAACAAAAATCTAAAATCCTTTCTCCACTTTCATTTCTTTCTCCTATACCATAGCCTCCATGGATATTCTCAAATCCATCCCTACTAATGCCTACATGTCCATTAAGGTCACCGCCGATGAAAAGCTTTTCTCCATAAGATGTCTCTTGTACTACTCCATCTAAATCTTCCCAAAATTGATGCTTAATGGAATCATCTAAACCTACTTGAGGTGCATAAACACTAATAATATTAATAATATCCGTACCTAATACTAATTTAATAAGTAAAATTCTATCACCCTTCCTACGGACCTCAACTACATTATCTATAAACTGACGACTCATAGCAATCCCTACTCCATTCCTATTCCTATTTATTCCTGTATACCAAATCTTATATCCCCAAGGTTCTATCACTTTAGCTTTCTCACCTACCCATTTGGTCTCTTGAAGACATAAAATATCAATCTTTCTCCTACACATAACATCTACTAACTCTACCAACTTACCAGTTAAAGACCCTATGTTCCAAGTGGCTAACCTAATTTTATGGTCTTGGACTAACTTCTTTACCCCCACCCGTCCAACAAAGTGAGGGAACCCTTGCCTATTTGACACCACACCCGGGCGCCGGTGTGACGCGTCGCTTCTGGGCGACGACCTAGCAACCCTTGCACATTTATCACTGCCTCCGGGCCTAGAGAGTACAGCGCGTCGCTCAGTAGGGAACGCCCCAACGAAATTCTCATATTGGTTCATTTTCATAGGATATGACAAAGTTTTTATGCTGGCTGTCACAGGCCTACCGCAACCCTCCTCCTTTATCCGGGCTTGGGACCGGCAGTGTATAACTACACAGGCGGAGTTAAGTTACCAAAAAATAAGAGTCAATAAATTACATTGCGCAGTAATAAAGTTAATAAATGTCATTTCATCTTCCTTATACAAAACTAATCAAAGTGATAGGACGAATTAGTCAAATCACGATAGCAAGTCTCGTTTGGATTTGTTTTTCACCATCTTTTACATCTTTTATATGTGATTGTGTAAATCGCGATAGGAAAATCGTTAACTAGACAAAGCTCGTCAACACAAATCGCGATCAGACAAAGTGTAACAGCAAAATCGATTTTCAACTATGACTTAAATCAGCATGAAATTGTAAATTGTTATAGGCTATATCGTTCATATAGACAAAGATCGTGACCCTAAACCCTAAATCCAATTTCCTCCACCAAAAATTCATAAACCTAAAACACAAATTTCATTAATTGCGGTATTAATATCGCTATCATTAACAAAGACAAACAAAGATATATCATTGTCTTGGTAGCTTTTTAAACCCTAAACCCTAAACAATAAGCCCTAAACCCTAAGCAGTAAGCCCTAAACACTAAACAAAAACATGTCTTTGTTTGTCTATGTGAACGATATCGATATGTAATATAGCGATTTACTCATAACATTTTGCAATAGTTAATTGGATTTGTACTTTACCAAGACTACATATCATGTTGATGCTTGTACACATGCCTAAAACCCTGCAAAATGTAAAACCCTAATATAGATCTATATATAAAACCCTACCCTACCAGACCCGACTCATTGTTCAGGTCTAAAACCCTAATCTATTTAACCTCTCTTCCTCTTTCTTTTCTGTGGCAGTGCAGCTTCTTCTTTCTTCTCCTCCTCCTTCTTCTTCTTCTTCATTGTGTTTTTCTTTCTTCTTTGTTCTTATGTGTTCCTTCTACTGTGCTTGATAGATAGGGAGGGTGATGCAAATGTCCATCTATTTGATCTATTCTTACTGTCGGACCCTACATTGTTTGCATATCATACTTCTCAGTTGGAAAAATATTTGTTTAATCTTCGATATACTTTATGACAAATACGTAGGGTGAGCGATCTATCATGTGGCCCTTCAGCTCCTTCAAGGGAATGGTTGCTGACCTTTAAAGCTTATTGTCAAGAGCGCATAAATGCTAGAGTCTCTAAGAATCAACCTCATTCCAATGAAAATGGTGTTGTGGGGTGCCCTTTTCCTCGAGCTCATTTGCTTGCTGAGGATGTATCCTTAACATAGAAGGACGCAACGATAAACGATACGGATGTTTTGGTGCTCTCTTCTATAAAAATCTGAGTCTCTAAAAGATACATATGTGTTTGATGGAACTGTCCTCCCATTGATAATGTAACTAAATACTAATAGTTTATCTATATGAATGTGGTTGTAAATCATGTGGAAATGTAGTTACGAAGTTACGTCGAAAATGATATGTCTTTGTTTGTATTTGCGAACGAAATCGATTTGTATTTAAGAATTTAACTCATTTTTTATCACTGTAGTAAAACCCCAAATCCTTAAACCCTCAACCCCAATCGCCCATAAAAGCGATTAGGAAATTGCGTTGACATAGACACTGCCCATAAAATCAAATCGCATTAGTATGTAGCCTTCATACGTCATTGTGTAAATCACAATGGCACTTATGGTTCACTTGGACAAAGCTCATTGTCTTAAAGACAAACCTCATTACAAATCGTGATCGTCGTTTATGAATGTTTGTGCAAATCATTTTAGCCTTATATAAACGCTTGTTTGATATTAATTTACGAAGGTCGATCATTACAACTATTTGTTCAGTGACATTTGTGTGCTACACTGATTAAAATAGATTTATACACTTATAGAAAGTCACGTTAAAAGAATAACACATTTCTACTTTACACAATGTTAATCGTTTTTACGATTTTCAATTATAAAAGTTGAACATAACGAGTTGCTTTTACTATATAACAGTTGAACTTATTTATCGTGTTTAGTGAAATTGAAATTTTATTCATTTCAACCTAGAGATATTTACATAATTTGTATACATAGTCTTATAAATTTTTTTATACAAAATTTAATTGTAGAATACATAAAATTTGTTAGAAGTCGATATCGATACCCCAATTGCGACGAAGCAGGTTATATGTTTGATTCATGAACACGTTTATGAAGAAATCGCCGGCTTGTTGATTCCTTGTTCACGAAGCAAAGTGAACCCACACCATCTAAAACTCGTGTGCCGTGTCATTCATATATAAAGGAAACGTTGTTTCACTAACTGCCAGTTTTAAAAAAGTGTGAGCCAATAAATTGCATTATACATTAATTAAATTAAAAAATGTCATTTCATCTACCTTTTACAAAACTAATCAACGTGATAGGACGTAGCAGTCAAATCACGATAGCATATCTCATGTGGATTTGACACTCAAACTCTTTTTGGCCTTTTATATGTCATTGTGTAAATTGTGATAGGAAAATCCTTAACTTGGATAAAGCTCATCAAAACAAATCGTTGTAGCGATATCGATTTGCAACTGTGACAGGATATATCGCTCACATAGACAAAGCCCATCACCTTAAACATTAAAACTGAATACCTAAACCCAAAAACTTAAAACACAAAGCTCGTCAAATCGTGATATTATGTATCACTATCGTTCGCAACGACAACGATTGATATATCGTTATCGTGATCGCTTCTTAAAACCTAAAACCCTAATCCCAAAAGCCTAGACAATAAATCCTAAACCCTACACATAAAACCCTAAACCCTACTATCTAAACCCTAAACACTGAACCCTACTACCGAAATCATAAATGCATACTATCTAAACCCTAAATCCTAAACCATACTACCTATACCCTACTACCTAAATCCAAAACCATAAACCCTAAACACTAAACCCTAAACCCTAAACCCTAAACCCTACTATCCAAACCCTAATTCCTAAAACCTAAACACTAAACCCTAAACCCAAAACCATAAACCTTAACCATACTACCTATACCCTAAACCATAAACCCTACTACCTAAACTAAAAACCATAAACCATAAACCATAAACCCTATTACCCAAACCCTAAACCCTGCTACCTAAACCATAAACCCAAAACCTAAACCCTAATTTCTAAAACCTAAACCCTAAACCCTAAACCCTAAACCCTAAACCCCAAACCCTAAATCCTAAACCATAAACCTTAACCATATTACCTATACCCTAAACCATAAACCCTACTATCTAAACCCAAAACCATAAACCCAATTACTTAAACCCTAAGCCCTGCTACCTAAAACCTAAACCCAAAACCTAAACCCTAATTCCTAAAACCTAAACACTAAACCCTAAACCCAAAACCTTAAACCGCTTATAAAAGTTTTTGCATGAGTACATATCTCTTATCGCTTATAGGATTTTCATTTACGAAGGGCGAACATTACAAGCTTTTGTTGATTGCATACATCGCAAATCTATTTTGCGATTTTCATTCACGGAGGGTGATCATTACAATGATTTTTGAATAATACACATCACTTATCGCTTATAAGATTTTCATTTACGAAGGGCGAACATTACAAGCCTTTGTTGACCACGTACATTGCAAATCTATTTTTGATTTTCATTCAGGGAGGGTGAGCATTATAACGATTTCTAAACAACACACATCTCTTATAACTTATAGGATTTTCATTTATGAATGGCAAACATTACAAGACTTTGTTGATTGCATACATTGCAAATCTATTTTTGCGGTTTTCATTCATGGAGAGTGAGCATTACAACGATTTCTGAACAACACACATCTCTTATCGTTGTGGACTATTTTCATTTACGAAGGGTGAACATTACATGACTTTGTTGACCGCATACATCGCAAATCTATTTTATGATTTTCATTTACGGAAGGTGAGCATTACAATGATTTCTGAACAACACATATCTCTTATCGTTGAGGACTATTTTCATTTACGAAGGGCGAACATTACAAGCCTTTGTTGATAGCATACATCACAAATCTATTTTGCGGTTTTCATTCAATGAGAGTGAGCATTACAACGATTTATGAACATCACATATCTGTAATCGCTTATAAGATTTTCATTTACGAAGGCCGAACATTACAAGCATTTGTTCACCGCATGCATCGCTAATCCCTTTTGCGATTTTCATTTACGTAGGGTAAGCATTACAACGATTTATGAGCAGTAGACATCTCTAATCGTGTATTTAGTAAAATTGAAATTTTATTTCAACCCAGAGAGATTTACATAATTTGCATACAGTCTTATAAAATTTATATACAAAATTTGTTATACACAATCTACAAAATCTGTTAGAAATCTCTGTACATCATATTAATTCTAGGGGGATCGCATCGTTCATTTCCTTGTAAGTACTCTTGCTGGCTGATTATTTTTCTCTTTCGCATTTAGAAACTCAGTCAATTTTTGGCATAGTTCGGTGCAAAATCCTGGTATATCATCTTGCAACAAAAATGTAATGTGAAACCAATATATAAATTGAGTCCCCAATAACAAAGAATAAAAACAACATATAACGTCGAAACCAGGTTCTCGTTCATTGTATATTGCTTCAATATACTTCATTATGAATACGCCATAAACCACTCCATTACTTTGTAAAGGAGCATGGTCAGCACAAAGCAAAATCCACTCACCAATGTCGACACCCAAAACATCTTTTAGTAATCCCGTTTATGGTTAATGCAGAATATAGTAAAGTCTAGGCCACCGTAAAAGATACGATACACCTATAGACAGAAACTTACCAAATGCATAATGTCACGTTATACACCAATGTGAAAGTCCAATGAGTTGTAGCACCATAGTTCTTTTTTCCATAAATCCATCACGTATAAGACCC
The DNA here is from genome assembly GCF_984573655.1 of Nuphar pumila. Taxonomy (NCBI): domain Eukaryota; kingdom Viridiplantae; phylum Streptophyta; class Magnoliopsida; order Nymphaeales; family Nymphaeaceae; genus Nuphar; species Nuphar pumila. Next base: position 85,446,320 of record NC_143261.1, on the reverse strand, counting down.
AATGCTCAGCAGTTTGCGAGAGTGTAGGAATCAATATCTGCGAATCAATATAATATATTAAAAATCGATAGACAAATCATGTTAGGAATGTTAGGCCTAAACCTTGGAAAAGAGGTTTGTTCACTTACCTTTTCACTTGTCCAAAAGTCTCTGCAATGATCATCATTACCTCAACATGGTAGTGCATATTGAAATCCAATGGTGTATGGCTTTTGGCGGATGTAAGTCTGTTGAACGAAAGAGTGATAATAGTAAGGTTAAACCACGAAGCAACAAGAGTAAATCATAAAAAAAATAAACCAATAAGAGTACAGCTATACCATGAAATAAGGGGCGAGGATGCATCTAGTATTGCTTCTTGCATTGCTTTGAATATAATTGACAAAATCGGATATATTCTGTTTGCAACAAATATGAACTTGTTAACATACATACCCATGGCAAACGTAAATATATAACTAATAGTGGTTTCATACGTATAAAATTACTGATAGTGTTCCCTTCTGCAAATTCATCTTGCATCCGATTGATATTCTCTTAGAGCTCTTTATAGCGTTGTCGCTTACCTTTTTTCGTGGATGTTTCACTAACATGAGCATAATATTCAGTATTCGACACTGAAATTGCTTTCTACAGTACCATAAATCGAATATACGCCATAAAAGAGGCAAATGTTGTTGAAACTAGTCACGAGGTTTATAAAATATACATCTGAATCACCATCATTGGTCGTGTAGTTGTGGTTGTCTCCTTCGTCGCCATTGTTGGTCATCTAGCTGTCATTGTCTTTTTCAGTGCCATCGCTGGACGTGTAGCTGTCGTCATCTCCTTCATCGATATTGATACCCCCTTTGCGATAAAGTAGGTTATATGTTTGTTTCACGGACACGTTGTTCTAAAGAAAAGCTAATCGATAGTCTGCCAAACGTGTTTGACGTGTCATTCATATGTAAAGGAAATGTCGTTTCACCTACCGCCCATTTTAAAAAACTGGGTGCAAATTAATTGCATTGCGCTTTAATTAAATAAAAAAACATCGTTTCAACTGCCTATTATATAACTAGTCAACGTGATATGATGTATCAGTCTAAACATCATGTCATTTGGTTTATTGTTTTCTTTTCAGCCATTTATGAACCACTCATTGTGTAAATCATGATAGGATATATCCTTCACACTAAAAAAGCTTGTAACAACAAATCACAATTGAACAAATATTGTTAAATTTTAAAAATTAAAGTATTGTGGTTGTAAGTCAGTTTGTATTTATTAAGTAACCTATATTTATATTTATTAAGTTACCTAGATTTATAACCTGAACAATATCTCGATTTGTGTGATGGGTTTAGGTGGGGGAGTGACCCGACCTGACCTGACCTGTTGTCCAGGTCTAAATCCCTAATCTATTTAACCTCTCTTCCTCTTTCTTTTTTGCGGCAGAGCAACTTCTTCTTTTTTCTCTTACGACTTCGTCTTCTTCTTCCTTGTATTTTTCTTTCTTCTTTGTTCTTTCGTGTTTCTTCTACCTTTGCTTGATGGATAGTGTTTGATGCTAATTTCGTAGTTATTTTATGTTGTGTTGAAAGATCTGTATAATCTTTGATGATGATTATAGTGGTTATCTTCTGTGGATACATTGATATATTCATGACACAAACAACTGTGGCATATTTATCATGAAGTATATCGAAGTTTACACAGTATATAACGACCATAATCATCCTCAATCTTTGCCGGCATATCAGAGGAAGCATAAATATTCTGCATGATAGTCAGGTGGGTGTTGATGACCATCTATTTGATCTATTCCTAATGTCGGACTCTCAATCATTCACAAGCCATACTTTTCAGTTAGAATTATATCTCCCTAATCTTCGATACAGTTCATGACAAATATGCTAGTCGTGCGAGTTGTATCTTCTCTGCCTGTTGGGATCCATACCTTTATCTGCTGCCAATATACATCATGAAAAAAAAGTTGCAAACAGATAAGGACGACCATTGGTACATAGATTTGCCTTCAAACGTTCCCAGTGACTATCGAAGGCCAATGAATAAACTGAAAGTGTTGATGCTGATAATGATGTTGATGATGTCTATTTCGAAGCACATCACTATTTGGATGTGGGTTGTGAAAGTACAGTAGAATCGAGGCAACGAGCACTAGAAAGGGGGTGAATAGTGCTTTTAAATATCGTTTGCGGAATTTTGACGGATTTTGCAATTCGCAAAGCAATCACCCGAAGGAACACAAGAATTTATCCTGGTTCGGTCTTTCCCGACCTACATCCAGTCCCCAAGCAAAACAAGCTTTAGATTTCTACTATCAACCTTGTGTAACTACAAGATCATACAGACCAAATATGGTCCCACTTTCAGTAACACACCTACTGAAAGCAAACAACTCTTTTAAACCAAGGAGTCCTTCCTTTTACAGAAAATTGAAATAAGTAATAACTTACAAAACAGCCTATGAGCCCTTCTTATGAATGCAAATAAAATGCAATTGCCTTTTGAGGTTGTTCGAATACTCAACTCACAAATTCACTATCTCTCAAAGGAATTTGAGTGAAAAACTGAAATGAAAAATATCAAGTGAGTGAGAAAATCAATATGAGTGAAAAGCAAAGAGTAATTCAATGTAAATCGATTGGATTGCTATACTTTTGAGTATAAAATGCACTCATATTTATAGTTGAAAGATTTCATACGTTGAGGGTATGAAAGGGTGTCAAAACAGTCCATTTTGAATGATCAAAAACGTTTGAAAAATGAAAAGACACGTCTTTTAAAAGTTTCAGGAAAAACGACAAAATTAGTCGACTGGAATAGTAGTTAGTCGATTGATAATTAGCTATTAGTAGACTGACAGTTATCGTCAGCCGACTGATCTGGATCGCTCAAGAATATCATCATTGGTAGGTGACAGTTGAATTCATGTATGTGGTTGTTGGGATGCATCATTTATCTTGAATAGCAGCTTTTCAAGGTTGGTTTCTCTTGGTTTTGGTTAACCAAAACACTTGCTTATCTTGAATAGCGGCTTTTCAAGGTTGGTATGCATCGGCTGAATTCATGTATGTGGTTGTAGAGGCTTTTCAAGGCTGATTTTTCTTTCTTGCTAAAGGTGGGAATAATATGCTAATGACATTTAGACTGAAGCCTTGCTTTTCTTGATCTGAAATATGAAGTACTATCAGAAATATGATGATCATGTGTTACTGACCTTTTTTACTGCAGAATTTAGCTTCTTACTTTTATCTTGCCTATACTTATGTAGGATTGATTTATGGGCTATGTAATAAGCTCTAACTGTAAAATTTTGCATGTCACTATCTTTACTCATCTAACAACTGGTTTTAGGAGTTATCTAGGTTCGGATGAGGTAATGCATTGCATGCTTTTGTTTGTAGTGAAATGTCCTTGAGCACAAAATAAACAAACGTTGTTTTTATGGTTTTTGCAAATTAGTATGATGTATTTTTTTGCCTGATTTTCTCTTGAATTCTTTGTCATGCTCTTCTTCTATATCCTTGTGCGGTCCTTTTACTTAAGTAGTTCTTTAGGGGTATCTTGATTTTCTTTCAGATGCCTTCGAGTCCTTAATTCTTAATATGTGTATTAGGCTATGGACAATGAAAAGAAAAACACCAAGTCGAAGAAATGTCCTAAGATCTCTATTTGTCTCACACTTCTCGTCATATTTTTTATCTGGTTATATTAGATATATGTATTTGCAGGAACTGTATTTGATGTGGATAAACAGTCTATATTTGCTTCTTGTACAATGCTTCTAATTTACTCCATGCTCATCTTGCATCATTGAAGCATTTGAACTTGTAGGATTGCATTTGTATTAGTTTGATCACTTCTCATATCATATCTTATTATGAACTGCTATAAAATTATAAAAAAAAAAAAATTAACTCCGCCATTGGCATGTCAACCAATGTCAGTCCCCATCCTAGAAAAAGGAGGAAAAACTACAGTCCATATGATTATGCATGCCATGGCTCTTCACTTAGTTCATTGACATGTCATTTTTTATCGAGGATAATATTATAACTGTCATTGTCATTTTGCCTTGTTATGATATTATTGCACATTCACTTTCTGGTATGGACATCAGTGAGCAAATGCACTGCTGCAGTTGTGGACTGGAGTCACAGCAATTAAAATACACTTCTTCCACAATATCAATCCTAATGCACTCCGAACAATTAAGGCATGCCTCATTTATGTTTCATAGTTGCTGAATTTATTTGTTATTGATGTTTCATAGTTGTTGGGAATCCTTGCTTTTCTCATTTTCTTTTTTTTTTCCCTCATTTTTCCATGAAAGATCATTTCTGTATAATTAAACTTTTTTCAACTTGAGGACCATCTTGCAGAAGAATCAAAGCTAGAAAGATCGCCAGAGATTTCTTCAACAGGATGGCTTCTGCTGAATTGTAAACTCTTCTAGCATTATTGCACAAAGAGATAAACCCTTCCATGATCATTGCACACACATACACACACACAAAATGTACTCTAAAATGGACAAGCATAGTGGCTATTGTATCTAGATTTCATATTTGTAGCAAACTATCTAGAGTTGAATAAACATCAGCTGGAAGAGAAATCATTGCTACTTGATATTTGCAGCAAACTATCTAGATTTCATAGGGCGTACTTAATTAACATAAACTGGAAATCACAAAAAATAATTAAAAATAAAAAAATTTCTAGAAATCACAAAAAAATTGAAGTTGTTCCACCGGTACATGTATAGAAGCTTTCAGGTTGCTCATCGAGAAAACAAAAAGATTTCACTTACCCTTGGCCCAACAAAAAGATTTAACTAATGCACCAAACACACTATTAATGTTTAAAAGTCTTTTCAAGATACAGTTTTCAAACAACTGCAGATGAAATTCTAAATTGTGTCATCCCCATAACCGACTTCTACGGAAGTTCATCTACAATAAGGGGCTCCTAACGCTCTCTTGATATTTCCCAAAAATGAGATTTGTGATGCCGGATATGTCAATCCTTCGGTCAAGCTCGCATAATAACACATTGGAACTGACCTTAATTTTGTTGGCTTCCTACCCTACTAGTGGTGGGACTAATTTTACGTTAAATTGACTTGGTTGGATTTTGAAGATTTTAAAGGTTTTTAATTGATTTAAGAGCAAAAATGTGATGCTGAGGTGCTAACTGGTCCTTGTTCAGTTAAGTGTCATACCCAAGGCCTTTTTTTTTGGGTAAGCAATCATGAGCTGTATATTGGCAGTGAAACAAAATCTTGAGGTGCCCTTACCCACCGCCCTCAGCTTCGATGTTGCGGCAACTTAGTGAGCTAATGGACGTATAAAGATGATTGATTGCCTGGGCACCATGCTTATGGAAGTTTCGTCTGATGCTTGGTTGGCTGAAAACTAGTTGGATACGGACCAGACTGGGAGATCAAAATTGGTTCTCAATATTGGGTAGCAAGTTTGTATCTGAATCTGAATCAAATGAGATGTAGTAAGGTTGAATCCCCATCTGAATCTTAGTGCTAGATCCAACCAAGAAACCAAATAGTTAAAAACGGGTGTCTTAAGGACAAAAGTGCAAACATATTGGATTTGTCATGGATCCGGATGTAAATCGGTCAGAAAGTGCCAACCCGAACTTAAATTTGAATAGGGAAATGGATCAATTGCACCAAGTTCGAATTTCAACCGAATATATAAATGGATCTTATATTAAAAATCCATATCTGATAATATTGTGTCAGATTCAGATGGGAGGTTTGACTGAATCCAATCCTATTGCGTTCCTATCTTGTACTTAAACTCTATTGATTCTGGCCAATCGGGCTCCAAGATAGATCCAATAGTCCAATGAGATTTTGTGAATACTGCCTTATGTTGCATGAAATGAATAGGGACGAAAAGTAGATAACAATGTGATTGTACACTTTTGGTGTGTTGATGCTTCTGATCACGGGCACGATGTAATTACACGCTTTTATTGTGCTGTTGTACCTGATCACTCATTATCTTTGGGTAGAATCTGTTGTGACCTAAGAGCACAGATGGAGGGTGAACGAGAACAGCAGCACAAAAAAAATTGTACAATCACATTGCACATGATCTGATCTCTAATTCAAGTGAACACGTGGTCCTTATGAAGGCATAACAAAAGCACGTGTGGTTTTTCGATACATGACATGCAAAAAAGTACATTTTATATATACAAAAATACTTGGTAGTAATGAACCTAAACCCACGTGCACAGGTTACTTGAAAAACAGAAAGATGGTCCCTTCTTTTGAACCGAACCCAGCTCGATTTGAACTGAGCCCAAGTCAGTTCCCTCAGTATAAGGATTGAGCCTAGCCTAGGCTCGGTCCTTTATTGTTTGGGGGCTAGACCCCGCTAGACGTAATAGCCGATTCCTCTGTCCTCTTTCATATTGTGCTCGAACAACAGCAGCTCTTAGTGTTGTTGTTGTCTCGAGCATGGTCAACCCGAGCACAACTTGGCTATCCTGAGTGCAGCCCGGGTTGGTCCAGTACCCCGGGCCGACTCGTGTGCAACAAATTTTAACTCGGTTTCACCAAGTCAGCCGGTCGGGCCTACCTGCCCTCCCTTTGGCCTGCTTGGTCAGGCGCCGCCGAGCTAAGCTTAGCTTGCATCGAGCTCAGTTTGGTCTGGACGATTCAAATTGGGTTTAGGTTCAATCCCTGCAACATAATTGTCGCTTATTTTGTTAAATTATGTTTGTTATATCATTTTATTCGCAACACGATAAGAACTATTTACAACACACCATTCGACACGACGGACAAGACTCCATATTTTTGGCATAGCTACTGAGGCACGGGCAATATTATAACCTACACTCAGAATAGCCAGAGATCTAAACCATCTATGAGGTAGGTAAAGTTGCATACAAAAACAGTGTCAGAATACTTTTAATTAATTAATTTATATATATATATATATGTGTGTGTGTGTGTGTGTTTGTGTGTGTGTAACTCAGGGATGTAGTTTTACGTATTTTTATCTATTTTAAATTGTGTCATTTACTTTGTTGTCGCAGTGTAATGTGCACAAGCTTCAGCTTTCTGTAATTTATTTAGCTCAATACGTGGTTTCACACATCGGGTCCTGCTTTATATCATTTACTTTGCCACCACACTGTAACATACACAAGCTCTGGCTTTATGCAATATACTTAGCTCGATATACAATTTCATACAGCAAGCCTCACTTACGCAATTTATTTAGCTCGACATATGCTTTCACACATCGAGCCCTACTTTATGTCATTTACTTTGTCGCCGCGCTGTAATGTGCACATGCTTATGCTTTAATTTATATATGTATTCTATATACATATATAATTTTATGAAGTATGCAGTTTTTGCGTACTACTGCTTACTTTAAATTATGTTGGTATGCATTTAAAGATGCATAATTGTGCACCCTTGCCGAAACTCGATTTTTGAAAGATTTCACATGTGAGATTTCAAGTTCATATTCTTTGATGCATCGAAAAGTAAAACAAGTGTTTTGCATTTGCATAGTCGCAATATCCAGTAATTTTATACATAGTTTATCCCAAGTATAAAGCAAGACTCCCTGGCATATTAGTATCAATGTTGTCATGTCTATGATTATTGAACAAACTCCCTAGTGTTGGAAGGTTCCTCCAAACACCTTTCTAATATGTTTGAGCTTTAAAATGAGTTGAGATAGGCATGACTCAGGAATTCGCAATTAAGTTTTCTCTTTAAACCAGCATAATAAAAAAGCTTTGACTACGTAGCCTTCAATGGTACGTACGTCAGGTTCTTTTTTGTATCTAGAATGACTCAAATATTTTTCAGCCTAAGAAATGGGATATCGTGATTTTCAATACTCTGAGTTTCTTTTTGAGAAACCAATATCTTTATCATCCTAGTGATACTATCATGTATGCACAATATGTTAGAACGATGATGTTTGGATTGGAGGTTTATGGCAACCTCATTGTGCGATAATGCATCATGTTAAAGAAAATCATATAAATGGAGATGATCACCTTCACAGGCAAGATACTCGATTTGGTTTTAAAGACCAGAGTATATTTAATAGGTTGTCAAATAAAACAAAACTTGACGTACCCACTTATTTTTTAGTTATGTCAAGGGAGAAGATATGATGATACAAAAACTTTGATGGATAAATTGTTAACAATTATACTCATCGAGTAGCAATGACTCAGTGTTCACGGTCATTGGAGTTAGAGGACTGAGCTATCAAATATTATCCTAGGTGGTAGATTCCAATGACTTTTGAAGAAGTTTAGATGCATCCCCTTGTAACAAGTGGCCTCTCAGAAATTCCCTCTTGGTCATTGGGTCGTCTCCTTAGGAGCGGATTCAACTAGTCGTTCGGGGTATCAAAACACATGGAATAATAAACCTTCAAACAATCTTAGTTGTTTCTACATTTTATCCTTTGTGTACCCACAAGTCAGTAATTATCGAAACAAGATTATCATGCTCATTTTAACTTATTATAAAACTGCACGTTGTGAAATAATGCATATGTTAGTCTTGTTCTGACTTTTGATATCTATGCACCTACTAGGATTTTATAAGTCTGGCCCATTTTATATGATACAGGTGATGATTAGGTTGATGCAAAAGGCGATGACGCGATGATGTAATGATATCAAGAACCTACTCTTTCTATTGTTTTGCTCCTAATCATGTTTTGTAATTTTGTATAAGAGTTTCTTTTGTAGTACCTCATTTTGTGTAAACTTTATTTATCAAAAACCTTGTTTTGAATCTATATGGTTTCAATGAATGTACAAAGATACAAATCCATTGTATAAAGAAAAATTCGCCTTTAATACACCAAAGGTCCATTGACTTGTTCTTTCAAATGTTGCTTTTCACTGAACTACCATTTTTAAACTCTGAAAAATGATTGATTGCAAAATTTTAAAATTTTTCTAAAATTTACAAGTCTGAGATTTTGAGGTGTTACAATAAGAGTAGGTAAAGCAATGTGCAGGACATTATCTGCCATTGCAAGGAATCATATTGATTATATACAGCTCGATATGATTCAATTTTGAAGAACTTGTACAGTAATCCTTTGGTAAGTTAACCTTATACAAAATACATGTGATTGCACGCTCGCAAGGAATCTAGCTAACCTACCACTATTTACAAGAACACAAACACTTACACTTTAACCGTGAGATTAGTTGTGAGCTTCGTACCGTTGTGAGAGGCAATGTACTATTTGTGCATGTATTTATTATGCATTTTTCTTTAGTTCACTTAGCTTTTATTTTACCTTCAACATCACAATGCATATTATATGCTACACCGCAACCTTTCTTTTCTTAAAAATTTTCATCGTGACACAAAGCTTTTCAATAAATGGAAATAGAGACTTGTCATATATAACGAAAATCCATAAATTGACGCTCTTCGCGATATTAGATATTAAACAACCATATTTTTCACTAAAATGTGACAATTAGTCCAATCTTACAGATGCACACCAGTGACAACATAATTGTATGAGTTTGTGCTCTGTTCCTTAATTTTGTCAAAAAAATGTGTATTTTTCTTTTGTGGCTGCTCGAACTACACTCCATCAAAGTGCACTAAGTGGTGAACCAATTTCTTTGAAAAGTTTTCTTCCAAATGTTTTATGCAAAATTCAGTATGACATGTAGGTCATGTGTGTGGGACAACATAATTTAAACTTGGATGCCTATCTACGGTAACTGTCAATACTCGTCTCTCTATAAACTTCATCGAAGTATGTGAATTTGTGTTTTAATACCTTTAAAAACCATGTTCATGAATCATTGGACTCCCCGTCATCAGATGATCCAAATAGATGGGAAGCATCTTTAAGGACTCTTCGAATGAGAACATATAATACAACCTTTGTGTGTTCCCGTACACGCCGTGCTTGTGTGTAAGTAACCTCTACGCCTTCTTCACGATTGATGTCATTCATGATTTCTTTTATAATTATCTTCAGATTATCGTGTATGTGTTTGTGAATAACACTTGAAATCTATTTAGAAGGCACTTTCTCTACTATAAAGTTGTCCAACGATCTATCACATGTATGCTCGCTATCATACCTCCTCACTTGAAATAAACCTTCTCTGCATACCTTTATGCAATAGATCTTCCAGAAGCAATCAACATATGACAATGACTCTGTTATTGCAGCTCTTTAAGAATTTTGTTATATAGTTATTCCTGATAGCATGATTTTTCAAAAACTCGCAACAGTGGTGGAGATCATTAAACTTTTTGCCCAAAGTAATTTTTCGATCATTTGGGTTTGTTGTTAGCCATTGGAATTATTCACAATCATTAAGTCATTCATTACGCAAATTTTCATACAAATCAAATGTCTATGCTTCAATGATTTGTAATTGCTCTTCATTGTATGAAAACTCACTGAACAAGAAGCAAGAGTTCACATTCTGAAATGTTTAGATAGGAAAGTCGATTACAAGGATGATACCGTAACCTTCTTGAAATCCAGGAATCACCGCAAGAGTTTTACAGAGAAGTTCTTTGCAAACATAAAAGAAAAGAAGAAACCCTCAAACAAAAATGAATATATATATATATATATGTGACAAAATCATAAATATTAAAAAAAACACATAATAAAAAAACACAAAAATTTAAGTAGGATATTTATGATTTTGTTGGTTCCCTTTAAGTGAAGTTTAACTAAAAAAATTATGTGATTTTAGAAAGTATATGCCAAAAAGTAAAATATTTATGAGAAGTGTTTCACAAATATATTTATGCAAAATATTGATGTATATATGAAATAATAGGTTATTTACAATTTTAGTGATTTAAGTTTCACTCAAAATTTGTAAAATCAATATAAAAAACCTATGAAACTAAATTTAAGTAAGAGTTAGGCCTAATCGACGAAGGATTCAATTTTATCGCAATAAAGCCTCAATTCACAATTGCGAAGGATAAAAGAATCCTAACGATATCGAATATTTGCACTTTTGAACATCATGAGAATATTAAAAATTGCAAGGTTTTTAGAAAATACAGTGCAGTCATTTTTGGCTTGCAATTTTGGTTTGATAAATAAGCCCAACAAACCAAATAGAGGGTATTCAAGATTGGTTCATTTTGTGGTGAGTTGAGCCAAGCTTGAGCTCATGGCAACTTCAAGTTAAACGAGCAACACTAGGGCTGGCTTATTTATAAAAAGAAGTCTTTTCCAAAGTCAAAATTAATAAAATTTAGATTCTAAACCTTTTGACCTAATCAATCAATGCTCTTTACAAAATAAACACATTATTTCAAAGTTACAAGGCCCTACTCAATAGGATTTGAACTTTATACTTATTGCTTGCAAGTCAAACACTTCAAAGATCCAGATCCTATGATATAAAACATATATACAATGAAAAATGATCATATTATAAGCCAAAAATGACATATTTTCCAAAATGCCCTACGATTTTCAAAATCTGCCGGATGTCCAAATTCACAAATTTTGTACAGTTACTCTTCGCAGAAGCAAATTTTCTCTCAAATATCCAAATATAGGAATTTCCTCACACATTTGAGAATATTCTCATACTTGTGCCCCTTATGCGATTTTACTAAAAAGAAGCTTGCACATTTTGGGGGCATTAAAAAAAATCGAAAAAGCTGAAAACCCAATTTAGCATGTTTCATTTAGCATGAATGTACGAGAGAGAGAGAGACCACATTTTTTTTCTGCATGCTTATTTCAACAAGTCTTTAAAGCATACCAGAATTTGCAGAAAAGTCTGTTATAAAAAATAAGTATATTTTTCAATCAATCATGCAAAGATGATTCCCAACTAAACAACTGACAAAGGAGATGAGCATAAAACACCACTTGTTGGAAGTTAAAGAGTGTCAATTCCTAAGGAGAAGATTTTTCTTTTCATCTGCCAAAGAAAATCCTGTTGACAACATGGACGGGCAAGGCATAAGCTGGATCAATGGCTTTCAGTCCTGGGTACTCCAACAAGGAAAGACCTGCACATGTAGACAGCCAGCCAAAGTGAGCAGAGGAAAAGTAGCATATGGAGTCATATCAAGCAATGGATACACCCATCTTTTATCTTTTGAAGCACAAAACAATTAGTGAATCCCCATCTTAGATTGACCAGTACACTTAATATTTTTCAGGGCATGCAGCGATGCACGTGTGTGCATGTGCGTGCATGCATGAATGTTTCCAAAATGAAAACAAATAGCATGCGAGTCATCAATGGATACACCTACCCTTCCAAAGTATCTTGAATCGACCATTACACGCACCCTGGTCGAGTTTGCATACGCATGCCACGCGTGACTTGTGCAATTACACACACATGAACAATGCATACACGCATGATGCACACAGGCACACTGTAGCATTAACAAACATTGCAGAAAAACATGTGGCTGGAGCAAGTGTAATGAGAGGGCCTAGGTAGGCTGTATTGGGTGTGCATCATCATAGGCGCATCTCTGAAACAAGAGCTGTCTATATCCCTCTCTTATGATGCCATCAATCTAGAGAATGTCATCAGAAAAAAGAGTGGGGTCCATCCAAGTGATAGGCAGGGGTTAATTTTTGAGCTCGCCCAACGTCTAAGGCTGTGCTCTTCAGTGCAAGCATGCAGAGAGAGAGAGAGAGAGAGAGAGAGAGAGAGAGAGAGAGAGAGAGCCTGCTACTCCAAAAAAGGTGTGGAAGACATCAACAGCATCATCTGGCCTGTCCGAAATTCCACCGTTCTCATTGTCCTACATCACCAACAGTAGCAGTGTGAATTATTAGTATGGAATAGACCAGCACATAAAAAAGGACACATCTTAGCGTTTGAGGCATCAATAGTTTTCCTCCTTTCAGATACTGTATGATTACCGTGGATTCGATTGATAATCACCACCCATTAACCATACACATGTATGCTGTTTTTGTGAATACTGCATTACAGCAACTTTTAAATTCAGAAACCTACTTATTTCCGAGCATGATTGACAAGTGAATATGCACAACCAATTTTATATGATCAAAGACAAAAGGTTGGGTTTGTTTACCATCACCATGGAGGAATTAAAGAAAAAAATGACCAGAAGTGATAATAAAGTTTGAGATACTATTTGAACTGAAATCAAATTCCAGAAGCACAAGAAGAAAGATTCCCTATTTTGTTGAGCATACTTGATGAGTGAATATGCACAATCATTATATACAATTGAAACAAAAGGTTGGGTTTGTTTACAGCCAAAGCCATGGAGGAATTAAAGGAAAAAAATGTCTTGGAATTCTAGTATTGTTTGACATTATTTGAACAGATCAAATTTCAGAATCACAGGAAGCCAACACTGCAAAAAAACGAATCTAACCTGAGAAATATGTGTTAATAGCACACACACACACACACACACAGGTCACCTGACAATCTAAGATGAACCTTGTAAGCATAGCCTTGTCTATCCAGTGGACTTTGTCCATCATAGTCAGACTAGAAAGGACCCACCAAGAGTAGCAAACCTGAAATATTGACAAAATATTAGTGAGATAAGTGCTCTAGAATTCTGTACTTTCAGTAAAAGCTCTAGTTTACACAACAGACATCAGCAAGCTTTTCTGGCCTCCCATTAAGACCCCCATTCTTCATCACTTGCCGCTCACATAACCACCATCCAAGCAGGTCCTTATCAATGTGATCCATGGCACCAACTATAGCAAGAGCACCCACGCAACAGAAAACTGCAGCAAGATCAGCATAATTCAAACAAAAGCCTTTCCTTGAAAAAGAAGAAAATGCAAGTATCATGTACTTTTGACTACTATTTCCAAATTTAATTGCACACAGTATAAAATCTTCATTTTCTATCTATTATATTTAACTAGATAATCGGGCCCGCCCAAATGGCTGGGCCTTATAAGATAACTCAAATGGTAAAAAATGCTTTACATCAAATACATTTATCAAGGTTGAAAGCAAAAATAATGAGAATTCTAAACATATTTGATCATTTTAAAACATTATAAAGTAGTTTATGTATATCTCTATTAAACATAAAGAATAATGAACGAGTCACAACTCCCTGCACATTGCTTGTGTGATGCAAATTGAAGAGGATTCATGCCTCGGCCACATCCAACCACAACCAGAACATGCAGAAGTTTTAACAAACTGGAGCGTTGAGCATAGAATTTTTCAATATGGCAAGAGAATAACTGACCAAGAATGATCACTGAGGGAAAAATAGTGGATTATTCATGTATGCAAAAAACAATCATACAAGTAATATGCATTTCTCATCTCGGGAACATACCACTCTACATATGGTTGGAAGCTGTCACACAGACTCGTTAAAAAGGTCTCTACACCTGCGTCGACGTGACACAATGTTGGTACAAAAAATATTAAATTTTTTTGCACCGGGTGCAGTCGACCCGCACCCAGGGTTATATTTGTCCAAAATGGACACAGACAACTTTGACCAAGTCCATTTTGGTCCAATTAACAAAATGAAATTTGGAGGCCCGGGGGGGGGGGGGGGGGGGGGCATCCTCTTCTGATGATGGTGACAGCGACAACAAAGGCGGCGAGGTGAAATAGATACCTCTCTCTCTGTTCCTCCTCCTTGTTATGTCTTTATTCTTCTTCCATCTCCGCCTTCTCCTCTTCTTCCTCTCTTTCTTCTTCTTCTTTCTCTCCCTCTCTTTCTTCTTCTTCTTCTTCCTTCTTCTCCTCATCTTCCTCTCTTTCTTCTTCCTTCTCCTCCTCCCTCCGCTGCCTCCTCTCTTTCGCCTTCTTATTCCTTCTCCTCCTCCTTTCCCTTTCTCCTCCTCATGAATTTATGCATGATGAATTGATAATATGATAATTGTTTTTATTTCATTAGTGTTAACTTAAAATTGTTAAAAATTATATTTATTTATATATATACCCTCCCCGCACCCAATTTTTTTTTAAAGTGCCGCATCCGCACCTGCATCTATGTGACATAGGTTGGAAGAGATTTCTCTCTTTGGATGACGTTAACTAACCAAAGGACTTGACAATTATGCATGAGAATGGCCAAATCCATGCATAAATATTTTTATGGCCAAATAGGGGTTATGGATGGAGTCAGCCAACTTCATAAATATCTAAAGTTTCCTCATTTTATGGCTATTAAGATAGAGGAGAAAGACATTTTGGCGAGAGAGAGTTTCATTTTATGGTCATTCAGAAGGGGAGAAAAAGACGTGAAAAGAGAAAGCAACTGTAAATAGCTGTTAAAATATATGTAATACCTATATTTATATATATATATATATATATATATATATATATATATATATATATATAAATATAGTTCTCATTCACTACCCGATAAGGGGTAGTTTTGTAATCTCGCTCAATAGGGGCATTTTAGACTTTTTCCTTTTCTTCTTTTTTCCCTTTTTCTTTTTCTATTTTTTCCTTTTTCTTTTTTGTCTTTTTTTTTATTTCTTTTTTGTGCATTTAATGCACAGCCATTGGGGGCCCCAACAAAGAGTCGTTGGGCCCCCAATGGTCACAATTGTGACCGTTGGGAGCCCAACGACTCCTTGTTGGGACTCCCAATGGTCCCTCTCTCTTGCTTTTCTCTAACTCTCCCTCACTCCTCTCTTGCCTATAAATAAGTGGGGTCTCCCCCTTTGTAAGGTGTGGCTTCTTCAAGCCCTTTTGTGCATTTATAAGATTTTATGCTTTCTAGCCATTATTGGCTTTTGTGTATGTCCTCTTTTGGACTTGTTCTTTGATTTCTATGTGTGAATGTCCATTGTAGGACATACATTTCTTTTCCGCATATTTCATTACATGGTATCAGAGCCTTGGTTGTGCTCTTGATTCATATTGCTAGTTGTCTTGTTTTATCTCTCTTTGTTTGTCCTCCATTCTTGATTATATAATGGAAGGAGAACAAAAGATTGATCTCTCCTTCAAGCTCAATGGTACTAACTACATGATGTGGGCCGCCGCCATGGAGAACAACCTCAAAGGTAAAAAGCTTTGGGGATACGTTATGGGCACCATTAGGGAACCTCAACTTCAACTTACGAAAATTGATGGTGATCAAGAAAAAGCTCTAGAAGGAAATGCTCGTATGAAAGCTATTGAAGATCACCAATCCAAGGTAGAAGATTGGGAAAGTAAGCATGCAAAAATTCTTGCATGGTTCATGAACAACGTGGAGTTAAAGATTTGCGCCAACATTGCTAAATTCCGCCTAGCAAATGAAGCATGGTTCTTTATGAAAGGTATGTATACCCAAAAAGACCTTGCTCGTCAATTCTTCATCCAAGAAAAAATTTGTACCATTAAGCAAGGTGAAATGAGTGTAAGAGATTACTATAGCACTCTTGGCCCTTTGTGGGATGAGCTATCCCTTCTTGAACCCAAATGGGTATCAAGTGAAGATGTTGAAATGAGGAGAGAACAAATGGAGAAATAACACTTTTTTCAATTTTTACATGGGCTTAGGCCCGAATATGAACAAGTTAGGTCCTCCCTCCTTCATAGATCCAAACCACTTTCATTGGAAGATGCCATCGCCGAAATATGCCAAGAAGAAACACGTCTTGGCATGATTAAAGGAGGAGATGAAGTTCTTGCCGTGTCTAAACCCGGCAATCACATGAAAGCATATAAGCCTCCACACTTTGGGAGGCAAAATAACTATAATGGCAATTATAGGAAAGCCATTTGCCATCATTGTCAAGAACCGGGTCATATAAGACCTAATTGTCCAAAGATAAATGAACCTCCAAAAGGTAAAGTTGCTATTATTGAAGAAATCCCACAAAAGAAGGAGGAGACAATGAAAGGGAAAGAGTCCTTCTCCCTTGCTCAACTATCCGAAGCACTACAAATTCTACTCAAGTCGCCATCAACTTCGGGAGCCGCCATTGCCTCTTCTTCTCCTCCAGGTACGCCTTCTTGGATCCTTGACTCTGGAGCATCTTTTCATATGACCCCTATTGAAAATGGACTATCCAATGTATGTAGCAACTCCAAAAATTCCTTTGTTTCCACCGCCGATGGTACCTCTTTACAAGTTAAAAGTTTTGGAACCTTAGATTTTTCAAAAGATTTTTTTGTGCCAAATGTAAGAGTAGTACCTCAACTTAATTTAAATCTTTTATCGGTCTCCCAAATATGTGATCATGGATGTGAAATCTCCTTCTCAACCAAGGATTGTTCTATACAGGATCTCCAGTCCGGGAAGCGGATTGGGCAAGGCCATAGGAGGGGAGATCTCTACTACATGACCCACTTGAAACTTCCTACTAACTCATTTTGTAATCATGTCCAAGATAAAAATATAGAAACTTGGCATCAAAGACTTCGACATCCAAGCTTCTCAAAAATGTACTCCTTTCCCTTTGGAAAGAAATTTTGTAATGAGAAACATTTTGTTTGCAAGAGTTGTATTTTTGGAAAAATGAAATCCACCCCATTTCCAAAGAGAACATTTGTGTCAAAAAGACCCTTTGAATTAGTTCATTCGGATGTTTGGGGTCCTTCTCCGGTCATATCAAAAGGAGAATACTCATATTATGTTACTTTCATTGATGATTTCACTCGATATGTGTGGATCTATTTTCTCAATCTAAAATCCGAAGTTTTTAACTTTTTTAAAAAATTTCATATGATTGTCAAAAATCAATTTTCAACTAATATCTTCATTCTTCGATCCGACTCCGGTGAAGAATATCTATCAAATGAATTTCAAGAATATTTGGAAACCAATGGAATTTGTCATCAAAGGTCATGTCCTAGGACTCCCCAACAAAACGGTCTAGCCGAAAGAAAGCATAGACACATCTTGGAAACCACTAGGACTCTTCTTATTTCCAAAGAAATTCCAAAATGCTATTGGGCCGAAGCCGCCTTAACCTCCACTTACTTGATAAATAGAATGATATCCTCATCCCTACAAAATATATCTCCATATGAAAAACTTTTTGAAAGAACACCCGATTTTAATAGATTAAGAATTTTTGGGTATAAGTGCTTTGTCCTTACACATAAAAGAGATAAGTTATCTCCCAAGGCTATCGAATGTGTGTTCTTAGGATACGGAGAAAATCAAAAGGGTTTTAGGTGCTTCGATCCCAAAAGCAACAAACTATATGTATCCAAAGATGTTACATTTTTAGAAAATGAGAACGGTTTTGAGAAAAATAAAGATATTGATGAAAGCGAATATGTTTTCTTATTTGATCTTCTCTCTCAAGAAGATGTGACTCCTCACCAAGAGGATGTTCCTAATGATTTAGAGGATACTCCTCTTAGTAATGTTGAAAACGCAAGTAATGATGTTGAAAATAGGTCCATTCAAACCTATGCTAGGCGTGGTCAAGAAACACCCATTAGCGCTTTAGAAAAATATTCTCAAAATTCCAACATAGAAGAAACCTCTTTAAGGAGATCTAGCCGGATGCCTAATAGGTTTGTTTCCTATGAGTCCCTAACACCTAAATATAGGGCATGCCTAATTGCATTACACTCTTATCATGAACTGTCACACTATAATGAAGCCAAAAACATTCCTCAATGGGTTGAAGCCATGAAACTTGAACTTAGTGCCCTTGAAAAGGCTAAAACTTGGGAAATAACCTCATTACCCACTGGAAAGAAGTCTATTGGATGTAGATGGGTCTTCAAAATTAAAACTAAAAGTGATGGGTCATTAGAACGTTATAAAGCTAGGTTGGTAGCCAAAGGATATGCTCAAGAGTACGGAATAGACTATGAAGAAACCTTTGCTCCCGTAGCTAGAATGACTAGTGTTAGGACTCTTATTGCGGTTGCATCCGTTAAAAAATGGCCTATATATCAATTGGATGTTAAGAATGCTTTTCTTAATGGCGAACTAAGTGAAGAGGTCTATATGGATCCTCCACCAGGAGTATTTATTGGTGAAAACAAAATTCTTAAACTAAAAAAGGCACTATATGGGTTAAAACAAGCTCCGAAAGCTTGGCATGACAGATTTAGTACTGTAATGACTAGCTTAAATTTTTGTTCATGTTATACTGACACTGCGTTATTTGTGAAAAGTGCAGGGTCCTCTGTAGTTATTCTACTTCTATATGTTGATGATATGATCATCACTGGAAGTGATGAGCAAGGAATCCATGATATTAAGAAAATTCTAAAAGAAAATTTTGACATGTTTGACCTTGGTTTCTTAAGATATTTTCTAGGTATTGAAGTTGCATATTCACCTCGAGGGTACATCCTCTCTCAGATGAAACTTGCTGCTGACATCTGTGCCAAGTCTGGAATTTCGGATGATAAGAAGGCAGAAACCCATGAGGTTATCAATGCAAAGCTGAGACTGGAAGATGGGACACTTCTTGAGAATCCTACTCTCTACCGTCAACTCGTTGGGTCTCTGACATACTTATCCATCACTCGGCCAGACATAGCTCATGCAGTTCACTCTGTCAGTCAGTTTCAACATGCACCTACAACTGTGCACATGAGTGCAGTCTTAAGAATTGTCAGATATATTAAAAACACCATAACTAAGGGGGTTTTTCTTTCCTCTTCATCATCCCTTGATTTAATTGTTTATACAGATGCTGATTGGGGAGGATATCTCAATGATAGAGTCTCAACCACTGGTTTTTGTATTTTCCTAGGTGACTCTATGATTTCTTGGAGATGCAAGAAGCAGCATAAAGTATCATTGTCCTCAACTGAAGCGGAATATCGTGCAATGGTCACTACAACCATGGAGCTTGTGTGGCTTAGAAGTCTCCTCTGTGATATGGGCATCGTCATCTCAATTCCTTCGAAAATGTGTTGCGATAACAAGAGTGTTATCTATATTGCAAGCAACCACACCTTCCATGAGCGTACTAAACACATTGAGATGGATTGCCACTATGTTCGAGATGAATACCTAAAAGGAACCATAGCACTGCCCTATATCACATCCGAGTACCAGTTGGCGGATTTTTTCACCAAAGCTCTTGCTGCTCCTCGTTTCATGTTTCTTCTCAACAAGCTTTCTGTTGTATCCCCGTAAAGCTTGAGGGAGGGTGTTAAAATATATGTAATACCTATATTTATATATATATATATAAATATAGTTCTCATTCACTACCCGATAAGGGGTAGTTTTGTAATCTCGCCCAATAGGGGCATTTTAGACTTTTTCCTTTTCTTCTTTTTTTCCTTTTTCTTTTTCTATTTTTTCCTTTTTCTTTTTTGTCTTTTTTTTATTTCTTTTTTGTGCATTTAATGCACAGCCATTGGGGGCCCCAACAAAGAGTCGTTGGGCCCCCAACGGTCACAATTGTGACCGTTGGGAGCCCAACGACTCCTTGTTGGGACTCCCAATGGTCCCTCTCTCTTGTTTTTCTCTAACTCTCCCTCACTCCTCTCTTGCCTATAAATAAGTGGGGTCTCCCCTTTTGTAAGGTGTGGCTTCTTCAAGCCCTTTTGTGCATTTATAAGATTTTATGCTTTCTAGCCATTATTGGCTTTTGTGTATGTCCTCTTTTGGACTTGTTCTTTGATTTCTATGTGTGAATGTCCATTGTAGGACATACATTTCTTTTCCGCATATTTCATTACAATAGCAACTCATTAAATTTTGAAAAATTACAATGTGCCATGTAAGACTTCCTTTTCTATAAAAACTTTATGCAAAGGCCCATACAAATTTTTAATTATATTCTCAATTCACATGATGAGAATGTCAATTAATAAAAAGTTATAAAGCACACAATTTTTTGCACTTTATACCCTTGCTTTATAATATTTAGGAAGAATGTGAAACCAAAAGAAACATCACAACAAGAAGAAAAGAAGAGATCAACTTTCTAAACGCAAGAGTGATAGCAGCTTGGCACCACCCCGAGGATTTCCCGTATTTTATTGTATTTTTTGTTTGGGGCTGGTTTGGATATCTCTCTCAATAGGATATTATGGATCTGAAGATCCAAGTGGGTGTATGAGATATTAGGGAATACTGAGGGGGGTATAAAAGTCTAACAAGGTCAACAAGGGTAGCTTGGGCATCATTTGAAATGTAAGAGGGCAACAACATCCTTTTTCCTTTTTTCAAAGCCCACCAGGGGCTTAAAAGTATTTTGGTATGGCTTAATGCCTCCAAAGGCAGTTTGGTCAGTTTCTCAGGCTCAACGCCCCACCCTAGCGGTGATCACACACCTCGGTTGAGGAGAGAATCCCTCTGGCAGTAAATTCCAGAGTGAAAATGTCTAGAGGTGTTGAAACAATATTGTAGGTAAGAGAATTTTGGATTTTAATACAATTGAGTCTTTTCTCAATTTGGGCCTATTAGTTTTTAGTAGGAATTAGCTCTTCCATGGAAGCAGTGTTATTGAAAGCGCACATCGCCTCAAGGCGAGGGCCTTCATGCCTTAAGGCGCATGTATAAAGCGCAAAAGCCATGAGGCGTGCGCCTCATACACCTTGAGGCGTGCCTCAAGGTGAGGCGCACACACCTTAAAATTTTAGTCAAATGAGGGGTCAAAGTCCCCAATTTACCAAAAATTAGGGTTTAAAAAAAAGGGCCCCGACCCTAATTAGGGTCGGGGGCCCTAATTCATATCTTTTTTCAGGCAGTCTCTCTCTCTCTCTCTCTCTCTCTCTCTCTCTCTCTCTCTCTCTCTCTCTCTCACACACACACACACACACACACACACAACATCGCTCTCGGCTACGCAAGCTTCTTCATTTAGGTAATGCTCTTTCTCTCTTCATTTACAAATTTTTTTTTCTGTTATTTATTTTTCTGTCATTTAGTTTTCTATCATTTAGATATGAAAGAAATTTGTATATATTTTTCTTTTCTATTGTTTTTCTGTGCGAAATAGAAATCTGCAGTTCGGTTGAGTTCTACTCTCCTTTAGCGTTAAATTTTGGGCTGGTATATAACATGAAATAGATAGAATTTATGGTGTACAACATGCATTGTACATACATGTATATGTATGTGTGTCTATGTCACATGGGTGCGGGTGCGACACAGGTGCGGCGCGATTTAAAAAATTTTGGACACTGGGACTCGGCTATATATATATATATATATATATATATATATATATATATATATATATATATATATATATATATATATATATATATATATAAAGTGCAAAGACACAGCACAGTCACAGTCTGTGACTGTGCAGCCCCCTCCCCCCCCCCAAAGAATTTTTTTTTTAAATTCTGTAGCCCAGAAAATTTTAAAAAAAAATCAAAAAAATGGACCAAAATGACCCTGGGTGCGTTGACCACACCCATGGTCGGGTTGACCGAGTCCGAGCTGCACCCGTGTCGGTGCGTGTCGACGCGGGTGCGTCGACCTTGGAGCCGAGTCTGTGTGACATAGATGTGTGTCTATGTGTGTGTGTGCATGCATGCATGTCTGTATTGGCAGACATGCAAACATTTGCATGTGGGATCATACATAGATATTATATACCACACTCACCAATAGCCTAAATCTTCTTAAACCTTAATGTGATCTTTGTTAACTTAGTCTATGTTAAAAACTTGGTATAACATAATGATTATTTGTGAATGTCTGAGTTGTTAGTTTGGCTTTGTTGTTGGTCATAATGTTTATTCTACAACATTTCTTAGATACTTACGTAGATCAAGTTGTTGCATTAATGTTACTTTTACATGTTAATCTCATACTTTTTCAGTATTTATTTGAGATTTTTTATTTTTGTTGGTTGTTGCTTCATCAATAAAGTATTTTTTATTTATTTGTAATATTAGAAATTTTTTATAGTTTTTTTAAGTTTTCAAAAAAAAATTGAGGCTTACGCTTTACGCCTCGCCTCAGATTTTGGTGGAGCGCCTCGCTACGCCTCAACGCTTTTCACAACACTGCTTGGAAGAGATTTGGCTTCCTTAGAATAATTTCAAAGGAAATACCTCACCTTCCCCACTTTCCAAAGGTGTAGACCCCCATTCCTAAATCTCTCTCTCCGTCCCTCTCTCTTTCTCATTCATGTCTCCCCTAATCTCTCTCTCTCTCTCTCTCTCTCTCTCTCTCTCTCTCTCTCTCTAACCAGGGTTTTAAAACTCGCCGAGTCAACTCGGTGACTCGGCGAGGCCCTCCAACGAGTCAACCCGGCAAGGTAAACTCGTTTTGCGAAAACTCGGCCTGACTCGGGCGAGTTTTGGGCACTTTTTTCTTTTTTCATTTTTCAAAGGCTATGGGCAATTTTTTCACATGTAAGTGTTCATTTTTCAAAGAACAAATAGCATAATAACAATAGGCTTACCAACTTAATATAAAATCACAAAATTATTAAAAGTCCATCAAATTTAACATGTCCATCAATTATTCCTTTTGGTAGCTCCAGGTAAGGAATCAAACCCAGTACCCCTCAATGAACATAAAGTGAATCCACTAATCCAGCTAACATAATTGATCCCTCATGCAACCATCTCTGCAACACTGACTTTGTTTGCATATTGATACTGCATACTAGGTGGTTGAAACTTGAAACACAAGATGAAAGTCATCGTTATTCTTCTATATCCCCCATCAGATCCCACTTGAAGTGGCTCCTGTCAAAACTCCAAATCCTCCTCCTAAAGGGTTTGAGTTTATTTCTTTCATTAAAAGTTCACCACGCCACTACTTACAAAGAACTATATAAGTACATAGGTACATAGAGAAAATGTCCATAAGGAAACTTTGTTGTTGTGACACCTACACAATAGTTGGCAGCCTGTTCAAAACCAACAGCATAAAATGCCCACATTTATCTATATAATATATATACATCACAGCATTCTCATTATCCAAAGCTTATATGCATTTATGTGCAGATATATAAGGCATGGTCCAATCAACTCTACATCAGACAGACACTTACAAATATCAAGATAAAGTTCAATGTTCCCAAAATTTTGCAAGGATTTTCTGAGGCCCTGCAACACAACAGCTATGTCCATATATTCAGGGTGTAAACCATGATCGAGCATGGCTATTAAAGTTCTTGAAGCTAGTAATTAAGTCATTCTTTATATATTGTCTTGAAAGACTTGTTCCTGCTTGTGTAGTTTCTTTAGTAAATGTGAGATTTGAATTAAGAGCAGTTTTACTTGATATTATTTTACTTATTAATCAATTAAACTAGTAATTAAGTCATTCTACAAACCTTTATATGTTTAAATGACAATTTATATATTGACTTTCTTTTAAAATCAAAAGTTAACAAAACCCGGTCCGAGTCACCGAGTTGACCCGCCGAGTCACGAGTCAATAAAGAACGAGTCGAGTTCCGAGTCACGGGTTTTAAAACCTTGTTTCTAACCCACATCTTTCCCTATCTCTCTTTCTCTCTCTCATTATCTCCTTTTGTCTCCCATGCACCCATCTCCCTCTTCTTATCTCATGTTCCATCTTCGTGGAGCCATACCAGGAGTCTGGCTAAAAGCAGGTTCTTCCCCTGCACGAGTAGCTGAGGATCCATCATCAAAGCACCATTAATGCATGTGATACGTGTGCTCAACCTTGGACGAGCATTCGTGTGTTTCAGCCTTTGCATCCAGAGGGTTACTGCAGAGATCAGGGTGTCGATTGCTAGATCTACCCTAGGCGAGAAGCGCAACAGCCACCAGGCCATCTTCGTGTACTGTTCGAGGTAAAATCCATCTCGAACTGTTGATCCACGTTGCTGCACAACCCTTGACACCTAGTCACCAACTTGGTGTATAACCGAGTGCTAGCAGTCAGATCCAGGCCTGTCTAACACATCTCCATGTCCGGACGACCCCGACCTAAACGAGTAGAATCTAAGGCTAAAATTTGGGTGTGGATTCCTCATGTTTGTTACTTGCGAATCAAATTTCGTTTCAAGCAAAACGGAGTTGTGTAGACCCCGATCCGCCTGTTACAAGTCAGGCTTCCATTCTACCAAATCTCTGTCAATCTGAACAGGAACATATTCTGGTTTCCAGTTTAAAAAATTTTGTTCCGGACAGACCAGAGACCCTAAAACCGGCATATAATAGTTGTGATCTCATATGTCTCTGTAGAGCCTTGGGTTAAAATCTTAGAGTCATATCTGATTTCCCTTGAGCTAGAGCCCTCCACTCTGCAGACGGGTCATACCTGTTTACAGACCTAGTCTGGAACATGTCCCTGAACCTAGACCCGAAGTCTGATTGCTTCTGTCCGGCGATCATACCTTCAAAAAATCTGAAAATTTAGGACATTATAGCCCTACCTGTCCCAAACCAGAACCAATTTACGGATCATAAAAATCTGTTTCCCACTCGAAGACATTACAACAACCTGTCCGACTATGTTCCGCCGGGCCTGAGCCTGACGCTGAACCAGCGTTTGTAGCATAGGTATTTTCAGACCTTTTAAATACCCTAAAAATCCCCAAAAAATATCTGGAGCCTACCTCAGACCTCTGACATCTAAATCGAGTCATTGTCCCAAACTGAAACCTTAATCGAACCCTCGATCCTACAACATCCCCTGTACTATGTCACACGGACTCTTCTAACAGGGCACCGCACCCGCGTTGCACCTACACCCAGGCAGGTGCGACACTTGGACACAGCTTCATTTGTGTTAGGTGAAGTCAACCACACTGAGATCCATTTCTATCCAAAAGTAGATTCAGTTAACCTTAATCAAGTTCATTTTTATCTATATTATATATATAAATACATAAATGCACATAAATACACATAGTGTTAACTTAAAACTGTTTATATATATATATATATATATATATCCTCCCCACACCCCCACACCCAAGGTTTTTTAAAGTGCCGCATCGCCGCAACCGCACCCGTACCCGCACTTATGTGACATGGCCCCTGTGCAACCGTAGACTGTCCTTGGGACAGACCATCCTGAACTTGGAACAATAGTAACCTGTAGAGCTCAAGAGCTCATAGAGGCATTAAGGGCTGTGACCCAGCACCAAATAGGTGAGTTGCACACTAAGATCGATGAAATGGCAGCCTTAATGCGAGAAATGATGAACCACCAAGAGGGTGGAAATTCTGGAGGATCCCATCCTCGCGAGTCAGATAGCCCCGATAGCCATTCGGAAAACTACACCCAAAACAATCAAATGAAGCAACCCAGGATCAAATTTTCCAAGTTTGATGGCAAAGATCCCACTAGTTGGATCTTAAAAGCTGAACATTATTTTCGGGTTATGCAAACCCCAGAAATTGAGAAGGTTTTGATTGCCTCCATACACTTGGAGGAGGATGCAGTGGGATGGTACCATTGGTTTGAAACGAACCTCGAAGTACCTAGTTGGCAGGCATTTGCTTGGGCCATGGTGCTGCGTTTTGGGGCTTCCGCGTACGTCAACCACAATGTGTCACTGTCCAAGATCCGTCAAATGGGCGGCATTATGGAATACCAATCCGAATTCGAACGTCTAAGCAATTTGGTGAGAGGTTGGTCGCAGGAAGTGTTGATCATCACATTCATGTCGGCCTTCGCTATGAGCTGCAAATTGAGGTGCAAGCCAGTCGTCCAACCAGCATAATGGAGTACTACCATCAGGCACGTCTGGCTGAAGAAAATTTGCACAAGCAAGAGAGCAAAAGCATTCAGGTTGGATCGTAGTGGACTAGACGGGTCCAATGCAGCCAATAACGGGAACGACTCCAAAGCAGATCCAAAGTACCCATTTAGTGCTTCAAAAAATGTCCAATTCATGTAAAAAATTTGTTGAATAATGCAATGGTCATTGTGACTGCTAGATATCATTGTGATGAAATATGGTGCTCCGGCCATAAATGTAAGACCATGCATATGTATTATGTAACAAATAGTGAAAATGAAAGTGAGATGGAGGAAGAAGATGAGCAGGAAAATGATGACCCACATGATGAAGCCAAAGAGATATCATTCCATGTACTTAATGGAGTGGAAGTTTCTCAAACCCTGAGGGCTCAAGGGACTCTCAAAGGCACCACGATTTCCATCCCCATAGACACGGGTAGCACACAATTTCATGTGCGCTCAAACCGCCAAAAAAGCTAAGTGGTCAATCAAATCACATGTCCCTTTTGCAGTCGTTGTTGGTAATGGCAGCAAGCTACATTGTCAAGCCAAATGCACCAATTTGACTCTCGAAATCCAAGGCACTACCTTTAGTTTGGATGTATTGGTCCTTTCCCATGAAAGGGCAGTCTTGGTCATGGGGATATAGTGGTTGCAAACCTTAGGAACCATCCTGTGGGACTTCAAGTCTATGAAGATGACGTTCGAGCATAATAACCAAAATGTGGAGATCATGGCTTTTCAGTCTCCCCCGGGGATAATAGGTTTAAAACTTATGCTCAAAGTGATGTGCCAAAGTGAGCAGTCGTTCCTGCTTCACACTTTAGAAGTGGGTTTCCAAGAACCCATTACTCTCGAATTGAAGTTGATAGGTGGCAGTTACAAATAAGTCCTTTCGAAGCCCAAGAGGCTTCCACCAAAAAGGTTCCACTACCATCACACAATAATTGAAGTCGGGGCTTAACCGATCAATGTCAGACCTTACCAGTAAGCCCAAGTACAAAAGGTTCCTTCTCTTGGGATGATAAGACAACTCTCAAATCACATAACAAGGTTATGAGTACCCCCTACTATTAGAATATAGATCGGATATGGATCCAGTACTGGATCCATATCCATATAGAATAGGTTCACATGGTTGCTACATTATAATGTATTATACATTACTAACCAGGGGCAATCTTGCCATTGTAAAATATTATTGTAAACCTATTTTATACTAATGATGTTTAGTGCAGCACACAGAAAAGAAGTGGCTGCCGATTCCAAGGAAATCCCCTCTCCTCTCTCCTCTCTTCTCCACTCCTCCTTCTCGGTATTCACGATAGAACTGTCAACCCAAGCAGTTTTATCATGGTATCAGAGCAGCGATTAATCTGGGCATAAAAGTGCATTCGTCAGGGATCGTGAAAGGATCTGCCAAGCCTTCAGCTGAGTCTTTTCCCTCATCAGCGATCGTGAAAAGGCCTACTTCACGACCTACCGTGCCTAACCTTCAGTCGAGTTCACAGACGAGCTGAGTCTCCTCTTCCTCCTCTTCAGAACAGCCGAGTTCCTCATCTTCAGAACAGCCGAGTTCCTCCTCTTCAGAACAGTCGAGTTCCTCCTCTTCAGTCGAGTTTCAAACAGGTCACCTCTTCAGCCGAGTCTTCTGCTCTTCATCCCCTTCAGCCGAGTTTGAAACAGGTCACGCCTGATTCATTTCTTTCTCCCTTTTCAGCGAGTCTTTTGTTCTCTTCCTTCTACTACTGAAATACTTCTTTTCTATCAACTGTTTCTTCTATTTTCCTTCGCTGAGATTCCTTTCAGCTTCATTCCCATATCACGCCAACTATTTCTTTCCCACGCTGTCGTTATTTTCTGTTTTTCTTCTCCATCAATTCTAAACATCACGTTACTGCTGGTCTGAAAACTGTTTTGTCACGACTGCTTTATTCTCTTCTACTTAACCTTTTATCTTTAATTGCTCTGTCGTTTTGTTGCTTCAGCCACTAGTGTTTTCATTTCAGTTTCAGTCACTAATACTTCAGGCAAGCCGTATCTTCTCGTTGTCAACCAGCTACCAATGGATACTTCAGGCAATTCGGGTCTTTGTTCCAACTTCCTTGGACAGCTAATTTCAGAAAAATTGACTACCAACAACTACCAGACTTGGAAAAGGCAAATTGCTCCTTTTATTCGTAGTCAAGACCTTTCAGGCCACTTGGATGGATCTACTCCTATACCTCCAGAATTTATTATAATTGAAACCAAAGAAGATGGAGGATTGTCGAATACTATTCGCAATCCTGCATTTGTTTCTTGGATGAAACGCGATCAGGCTCTTGTTGCATACATCACTTCCACATTATCTCAAGAGATTGATTTCCATTCCTGATGATTGCACATCCAAAGTTTTGTGGGAGGTTTTAGCTCAGACATATTCTCAGATATCAGAGGCTAAAGTGTTGTTTCTCAAACGCAAATTTCAGATGCTAAGAAAGGGGGCAATGAGCATTATTGAATTCTTAAATCAAGTTAAAAGCATTACGGACCAGTTAGCCATGGTTGGATATCCAGTATCAGATAAAAAAAAGGTGCAACAAACATTGAATGCCTTGGGATCAGAATATCATGTCCTTGTGACCTCCTTATTGTGCTTACCTACATTACTCAGTTTTGAGGAATTACGTGACAAACTGCTTCAATACGAAATGACTCTGAAGAGCATGTCTGATACTTCAGCTGGACAATCATCTACGCATGAGGTTTTTGCCACAGGGATGATAGTTGATCGAGCACGAGGAGGATGTGGCAGAGGCAGGGGAACTGCCATCCAGGGTGGACGCGGATTACTACCCACACCAAATTCCACAGCCAGTTTTTCAAGGAATGTTCCCACATGCTATCAGTGTAATAAATGGGGTCACATCAAAGCCAACTGTTGGTTCAACCCGCAGAATCGAAACAAAGCACAAAATAATAAAAATATTGTTACACCAGGAACTGCAGGTACCTTTCGGGTCAGTGATGATGCTAAGGATCTTCTCTTATCTGCGATGGCCAACTTGAACTTGAAACAGAATGATGATGGAATATGGTATGTTGACTCCGGGGCAGCGACTCATGTTACTGGCAATGCAGGTAAATTCTCTACTTTGGTTCTCTATTCTGGAAAATGTAATATTATAACTGGAGATGGGACTCACCACCCTATTTCAAACATAGGCAATGTCCTTATTCCTTTGTCTGAGTCATCTATTTCTTTATATGATGTCGTTCATGCACCAAATATAAAGAAAAACATTGTTTTTGTATCTAAACTTGTTGACTCTACCAATTCATCTGTGGAATTTACTCCTACTTCTGTCTTTGTCAAGGATCTTCAAACGAAGGAGATGTTCACTAAAGGAGAGCGACGTGGAAACATGTATGTCTTCAATGAAGATCCAGCCTCCAGTATCTTGAAGCCCAAGCCTGATCATGTCTCTGAAAACGTCCTAAGTTTATCCAAATGTAATAAGCCAGATCTCTGGCATTCTCGTCTCGGTCATTGTAGTCAAGTCTTTATTGAAAAGTTAGTGTCCAATGGTTTTCTTTCAGAGTCTGTTTCATTTTCATTAAAGAATAAAATGTGTTCCAGTTGTCAAGTTTGCAAGAGTCATGTACTTCCTTTTCATCAAATAAATAAAAGATCTTCTATTCCTTTTGAGATAATAGGTTCTGATGTTTGGGGTCCAGCTCCCAATCCTTCTTCTTTTGGAAGTAAATATTATGTATCTTTTATTGACAGTTACTCTCGTTTTACCTGGATATTCTTCATGAAACACAAATCAGAGGTTTTTCTTATTTTTTGTCACTTTCATGCCTATGTTAAAAATCAATTCTCCCAAAATATTCAAATTCTCCAATGTGATGGAGGTGGTCAGTATTCCTCCAAAGAGTTTTTAGATTTCCTCCAAGATAACGGGATAAATCGTAGAGTTTTTTGCCCATATACTCCACAACAAAATGGAATTGTTGAACGTAAACACAGACATATTGTGGAGAGTGCAATGAGTATGATGCATGGTTGTAATTTGCCCATCAACCTTTGGACAGAAGCTTTTCATATTGCCACTCATGTGATAAATCGTCTTCCTATGCCTATCCTTGAAAATCAGTCTCCCTATTATGTTCTCTTTGGTATACAGCCTAATTATGATGAGTTACGAGTTTTTGGATGCACATGTTATGTACATGTTGACAAATCCATGAGAAATAAATTTCAGGACAAAGCCTCTATATGCCAATTTGTAGGTTATGCAGATGAACACAAAGGGTACAGGTGTTATGACCCTATCAATAAGAAGATCAGAATCTCCAGAAATGTTGTCTTTGATGAAAATAGCTTTCCAGAAAATAAAGCCAACTATGACCGTGAACATGGTAATATGACTGATAATTGGTATAATTCATGGCTCAGTGCTGAACTTATCTCACATGCTGCTGAATGTACCACTTTGGCTCCTATAAAAACATACATGATGAGACGGTTTCAGATAAGGTGTCGGAAACAAAATGTCAAAGACACAAAGGGAATGTCTACACCAGAAGACCCAGAGCGCAAACAGATGCACCTGTTGGAGAACACATGACATTCCCCAATAATGTGGAGGCACCAAGAAAATCAAGCAGGATAAGGCATCCAATTGAAAAATGGGTAAGTTACGATAACTTCTCTATGGATTTTCAGATTTTCCTATCCAAGGTTGAAAAACATGAAGAACCACTTGGATTTTGTCAAGTTGTCCAATCTGACAAATGGATTGAGGCGATGAATGAGGAAATAGAGGCATTTCATGAGTGTCGAACATGGAAGATAGTTGGTCGTCCCCCAGATAAAAATGTTGTTGGCTCAAAATGGGTGTATAAGATTAAATATAAACCGGATGGGAGCATTGAACGATACAAGGCACGTCTTGTTGCCAAAGGGTTCACCCAAGAATATGGTGAAGATTACGATGAGACCTTCAGTCCAGTAGTGAAAATGGGAACCATTCGCATTATCCTCGGCCTGGCCATTGAGCATGGGTGGAGCCTTAGCCAGCTTGATGTCAAAAATGCATTTCTTCATGGGGACTTAAAAGAAGAGGTCTATATGGAGCAACCTCAAGGTTATGCAGAGGGAGACCCAAAAGCATATGTATGTAAATTAACCAGAGCATTGTATGGTTTAAAGCAAGCCTCCCGGTCATGGTTTGAAAGCTTCTCCTCAGAGATTCAGAACCACAATTTTATTCGTTCCCAACTAGACCATTCTTTATTCATATACAGGGATGGAACCACTGTAGTTTTCTTACTTATATATGTTGATGATATAGTGGTCAGTGGTAATGCTCTAGAGCATATTCAACAAATTAAAGTTTTGCTGAGTATGCGATTTAAGATGAAAGATCTTGGAAAGCTAAGGTATTTTCTTGGTGTAGAGGTGGACAGACAGGATGGAGAAATGTCATTAACTCAACACAAATACACTCTTGATCTTTTGGCCAAAGCAGGAATGACAGATTGCAAACCCGTGTCTGCACCCAGTGTTGTCAATAAAAAACTCAGCATTTGTGATGGCGAGTTGTATCCTGATGCAACCAAGTATCGCAGTTTAGTGGGCATGGGCATGTTGCAGCATCTTACTTTTACTAGACCAGATATTGTATATTCTGTAAATCAAGTATCTCAGTTTATGCATGAACCAAAGACTGGTCATATGGATGTCGTCAAGCGTATTCTCCGATATCTAAAAGGCACGGTGGGTGATAGACTCAAATATGCTCAATCTTCATGGGCAACACCGAAACATGACATATTGGCCTATACAGATGCAGACTGGGCAGGAGACCCAGATGAAAGAAGGTCGGTTTCTGGATACTGTGTTTTCATTGGAAGCAATCTTATCTCATGGAGTAGCAGAAAACAGAAAGTTGTGGCAAAGTCTAGCACGGAGGCAGAATATAGATCTATGGCAGCTACCACAGCAGAAGTAACCTGGGTTAGACATCTCCTTACAGAAATGGGAGAGAGTATCTTAAGTTCAACCCTCATGTGTGATAATAGAAGTGTTGTACAAATTGCTTTCAATCCTGTTCATCACGATCGGACCAAACATATTGAGATTTACCAACATTTCATCAGACAAAAGATAGCAGACAAAGAGATTGAACCGGTCTATGTGCCTTCAGAAGACCAAGTTGCTGATATGTTCACAAAAGGTCTCACAAGTAACCGCTTTTGGTATCTGAAGAACAAGTTGCACATGGTTCAATCCCATGCACAACTTGAGGGAGGGTATTAAAATATAGATCGGATATGGATCCAGTACTGGATCCATATCCATATAGAATAGGTTCACATGGTTGCTACATTATAATGTATTATACATTATTAACCAGGGGCAATCTTGCCATTGTAAAATATTATTGTAAACCTATTTTATACTAATGACGTTTAGTGCAGCACACAGAAAAGAAGTGGCTGCCGATTCCAAGGAAATCCCCTCTCCCCTCTCCTCTCTTCTCCACTCCTCCTTCTCGGTATTCATGATAGAACTGCCAACCCATGCAACTTTAACACCTACTGTCCTGGCCCTACCCAAATTTCAGCAAAAACTTGGGGTTGACATCGATGCATTGTACGGAAGACAAGCTCCTTTCATAATTTGTTATAAAGATAGGACCAGAGTTACCGGAAGCGCCTAGGCGCATGGGGAAGCGTGCTTCCCCGATACGCACTTCGAAAGCGCGAAACGTCACGCTTCTGAAACACGTGGGGAAGCATCCCCCTTTTTTGGGAAGTGTGTTTCCCACGCTTCCCATTTATAGGAAGCGTGTATGGGGTATTAAGGGATACTATGAAGGGAATAAAAATCTATCAAGGTCAACAAGGGTAGTTGGGCAGCATTTGAAATATAAGAGGGCAAGAATGTCTTTTCTTGGCTTAATGTCCCACCAGGGGTTTTAAAGTCTTTTGCTATGGCTTAACACCCCCAAGGGCAGTTTGGTCATTTTGTCATATGCAATGCCTCCCTAAGGGTGATCTCACACCTTGGATGAGGAGAGAATCTCTCCGGTAGTGAATTCCTGTGTAAACGTCTGGAGGTCTTAAAACCCTATAAATACTTGTATAAATAATATTGTATGTATGAAAATTTTTGGATTTGAGCATACTAGTTTTTAGTAGGAATTGACTCTTGGAAGAGATTTGGCACCCTTGGAATAGTTCCAAAGAAGATACCTCACCTTCCCCGCTTCCAAAAGTGTGAACCCCCATTCCTCTCTCTCTCTCTCTCTCTCTCTCTCTCTCTCTCTCTCTCTCTCTCTCTCTCTCTCTCTCTCTCTCTCTCTCTCTCTCTCTAAACCATGTCTTTCCCTATCTCTATCTCTTTCTCTCTCTCTCTCGCTATCTCCTCTCTCCCACACACCCATCACCCTCATCTTCTCTCATGTTCCATCTTCATGGAGACAGACTAGGAGTCTGGCTAACAAAGAGCCTAGTTAACAAAATTGAGGACTATGTTTTACTCATTCATCTGCTTTTGTTTAAGATTCCATAGTGCAAGAAGTGAGCCCAAGAATATGCGCTAATAATATACTTGATTAACTGAAAGTTGAAAAAGTCAATGACCATATAGAATCACTGGATACTATAACCAATTCAAACAATACATGTTATGAGAAATGATGGATGTGCTATGAACTAAAGCAAAAAGGAAAAAATATGAATAACCTTGGCCAGCATGTGATTCAGCTCCAGGTGTACAACCAAATCCACCATCAACATTTTTGCAGCTTACGATATATTTCACAGTTTTTTCCACATTGATTTTGTCTAAGTGATGTAGTAATGAAAGACAACAAATTGCACAATAAGAAAACCTGAAAAATATAAAAATGACCATATATAAAACCTATTAGAAAAAACACCGACAAAAAGCAATAAAAGGTATGGCAAATATAGAAGGTAGATCACCTAGTATCAATTTCACCCCACATATCACCTGAAAAAGATCCATCAACTTGTTGGAGCCCAACAATATCTATCTAAGAGTCAAGTTAAACAGGGGGTGCAATTTAATTTTTTTATGACAAGGGAGATAAAGAAAGGAGAAGAAATGTGCAAATCAAAAGAAAGTGACAAAAAACCTGCTTTAAAAAAGGTTACACTGATCAAGCTGGTGCTAAGAAAGGATGAGTTTGAACTCAAATCCTCAACTAAGCCGCTGGGATTTAACAATATCCATCTTATCCAGCATAACAAGATGCAATCTTGATCAACATGCAAAAACCCTAAAAAGATTGTGCATCAAAAAGTTTGAATACCATGTTTTGGTTGGAAATATAACCAAAGAGGCTGGTTAGAAATCTATCCAATGAGGACATCCCCTTTCTCTGGGTATAAAAGATTGCATCCTCATCCTCATCTGAATTATGACGCCAAAGAAAGAAAATCAATTCATGAAAGACTTTTGGGTAAGAAAAAACACGACATAACAATGCCCTGCTGACGTATTGCAAGCTACGAAAGTTTTTTCTCCAAAACATCCCTGGCCTTTTTATTATTTTCCAAAACACACTCATGACTGCATGAACATCCAAACCTGATTCTGCATAAGCCTGTCACATATCATAGCAAATGTGCTACCCTCTTTCTTTGTATTTATGTTTATCCCAGAGGAGTATTTTTGTAACATAGCAATAAGGAGTGTAGTCAACTATTTTTGTCCTTTAGTGTAACCAAAGGGGTAGACCCCTATATGTTGTATTCTCTCATTCTTTTGAAGTTAATGAACCTACTTTTTGTCTTTGTGCCTCCATTTTCTTCTTCTTAGTGTTTCTTGTTTGTTGTGCAATAGCAACTACTATGTCAAGTTGGAGTATTGTGATAATGTGGGATTGTTGAGCACATACATAAGAGAATGTGTGTGTGCGCTTGTGTGTGTGAGAGAGGAACATGAAGCAGCTCCTGCTTGTTACAAGCAACAAAGAAAGGAAACAAAGACTCTTTACTTTCTTCGAACAGATGGGTTTTCTGAAATAACATTTAAACAAATATAAGCACATCCAAATCCCTTTCTTGAAGATGCTCTGTAGATATATTGGGAATCCAGAAATTGTTATCAGATTATGAAGCAACCATAAGCTTTAAATTTTCATATCTAGAGCTTTGATGTTTCATGCTGAGGTCACAAACATCTTGACCGTCTCATCTTTTGCTGCAGAAAAAACAGGAAAAGAAAGATGATAGTCTATAATATGAAGTGACAAGCACCTATTGCATGACGAAAGGAAAACAACAGATTATGCTTTGAGACAACCATAAGGACTTCCTAATGTGCCATCCTTCAGCATGAACTCTGACACAAATCACTCACAAGTAAAAACACTTTATTTCAGCAATGCATAGGTTTACCCAAACATGTGTAAAATTACTGCAATAAATAGCATAGTTGGCAAACCCGGCGAGTTGACTCGGAAATCACTCGAGTCAACCCGGAACGGACCCCAACTGGGTCACTGATTCAGGACCACCGATCCACATGCCACTTATGTGTCTTTTGTCATGCATTTTGTGGTTTTAATGCATAATTCTTATAAAATGATAATTTTTTTATAAAGAATCATCTATTTTTAAATCATAATATCAACAATTATGTATAGTTGAATATTTATATAGCTTACTCATTGCTGTCATGTACTAAATTTAATGATTATACAGTTTGGAGTTTGATTTTTACCATGTCTTAACACTAAAAACATTCATGTCCTAACTCGTCCGAGTTACTGAGTCAACCCGCTGACTCGCGAGTCAACGGTCAGGCGACCCAAATCCGAGTCACGAGTTTGCCAACTATGTTAAATAGACTCACAACATCTACATAAAGGATACAGTTTGTCACTTTGTCAATGTCAAGCACATCAAGCCTATCAAAAAGGGCAAGAATTTGCACAGCACTAAGTGTATACAAAATGTGTGGATCATGACCAATATTCCCAGCAAAACCACCTGCATAATAAATGTACAGTGAATCAGATTTGTTTAAGCACACATCCTATATATTATTTTTGCTTTCTATTTATTGTGAAAGTATGTGAGGTATACATATGAATGGTTGGTCCACAAACAAAAGCTTGAATTACACGCTTTCACCATGCAGTGACTAAACACGACAGGCAACACATCATTACATGTTCAAAAATGGCACTGTGTTAGTCCCTTCCATAATATGTTACTTTCATAGTCTTTTTGGTGTTTTTCTTATTAATCTCCAATGTTGACTTCAAAAATATGTACCTTTGCTCAAACTAGGAGATAAAAACTGGCTGGACTTAAACTTGAGACGGTTATGGTAGTGCAACACTTAAAACCACTTATTTCATTTGGCATCTTGGAGACGCAAAAATATCTTGGAAGGGAATTTAATGATTTGGTTTAACAACTTGTAGGAGCAGTTAAACAGTGGCAAATCCCCGAGTCAACTCAGCAGAGATGGCGATGGTAGAGCTGCAGAGGTAGACGAGTCATCATTCTCTAAAGTATCTATAAGCAGATTCAGACCCCTCTTGTGCTAGTGTTAGTGATGATGTTCAACATGTTTGCCCCTCTCGGTTGAGACTGGATCCACTATTAAAATTTACAGTTTTAACATTGTAATTATATAATATTTTATGCATAACAACCTTCTATCTCATTATATCTATATACCAAAAGGGACTAAGAATGCAGGGACTCCAAGGACATAAGTAACATTAATTAGCTTCTAAGTAGGAAAAAGACATAACTCAATTTACCAGTGCATGTGATGGTACATCAGAAAATAAAGACAGTTGATACTTGTCAAATTTTCTAAAGAAAATTGAATGTGCTTAATTTGAAAGAAAAACTCACTAACCACATTCATGTTGGCACTTTAGCACCCATGAAATAATTTCATCTTGATCGACATTTCCTAGCTTTCCCAAAAGGTCCAATGCAGTCAAACCCCAATATGCACCATTCATCCTTAGATGTTCCATGACCAAAGACTCGAAATCATCCTTTCTCTATTTACATATTGAAAACTGACTTATTGGTTCATTTGATCGATAAATATCCTGCAAAGATAAATTCATAGCAAAAAAGAAAAAGCCTTGCAAACCTTCTCTACAGAAAGGATATATTGGGCATGCTTCTCAATTTCCAACTCTCCCATTCTTGTAGACTCTGGGAAAAGAGAAAAAGTGAAACCAACTTCAGTTGCAAAGAAGAAAATCTTGTACCGGGTCTGCTAGAAGCCAAGTAATTTTCTTTGAATGAGAAAAAAAAAACAGTGTCTAGTTTTATCAGTCACAGCAGCGAATGAAAAGGAAGTTTGACAACCAGTGCATAAAAAAACATAATCAAACATACTAAACAAAAGATGCAATGCATCTAATCATAACATTTCTGAAGACCAATCTTGGGTTTTAAAAATCATGTTACTGTAGGCATTAGGATGCACCGACTTGCCAAGATAAAGGATACGCTGGGATTGCAATCTAATATGCAATTACAATAGTTATCTCTGAATGTGTAGGTGCATTTGAACAAACCATGAAAAAAACAATGTCCTTACAAAAATAACAAATTAAGACAAACATACCAATTACTACATACACTGGGGACATCTCTATGAAAATCCAAATATTAATTCTCTATTTTTTATCTTTTTGGATTTTTATCAGTGGCACGTCCAAGGATGGGCAAAAGAAGGCAATTTCCTCATATCCCCAAAACCTTAATGTATAACATAACTTGGAAATTCTTAGGAACCAATAAACCTTAATGCATGGGAAATCATTTCATCACCAAATTTTTGCGATGTCATCAATTTATAACAACAATACTAAAGGCAAGATAGTAGAGGTCATACCACAACAGCAATTTAAACATAAACTAGCAATATCAAAGAACATAACAACTTCAAACATGCTAATACCACCAGCCCATCAATGAAATAGCAATCTCAAAATCATTTCATCACCAAATTTTTCCAATGTCATCAATTTATATCAACAATACTAAAGGCAAGATAGCAGAGGTCATACCACAACAGCAATTTAAACATAAACTAGCAATATCAAAGAACATAACAACTTCAAACTGTTAAAATGTAATCCTTATTCTCGTTGCATGTACATATATATATATATAGAGAGAGAGAGAGAGAGAGATACATATACATATACATATATGCTATGTAAATATGTATACATATATCTCTCTATATATATAAATATATAATATATCTATTTTGCTCATAATAACCTGAAAAGGGTATTTCTGTAATTTCCTATTTTATGCATATTCCATTTGGAATATGATTGTATTTTTTCTTTCCTTTTTCTTTTCTTTTCTTATTTCTTTTTTATTTTCTTTTTGTGGTTTGTGCCACCTCGGGAAGACTCCCCGAAAGAGTCGTTGGGGAGCCCCCAACGGTCACAAATGTGACCGTTGGGGACTCCCAATGACTCCTTTGGGAACCCCCTATGTGGCTCCTCTTGTGATGCATAAATAGGGGTGTTTCCCCTTGTAAAGAAAAGGCTTGAGAGCTCAAGCTCTTGTTACATTTTCAATATATATTTCTTTTTCATGCCTTTGTGCATGTTTATATCATTTTACGCCTTTGTGCGTACTTGTTCAAGTGTTATTTGAGGGCCTTTGTGCACATCTCTTGTGAGGTATTTCTTCGTAGACATTTTTACATGGTATCAGAGCTTGGTTAAAGATTAAAGATCACGTGATTCTTCGTTTTTCGAGTGCCTCGAAAAACATGCCTTTAGCTTCTTAGAGATTGGAGTGGGGACATCTCTTCCTTCAATATTTTAGAAGGGCATTACGACAAGTAAGACTAAAAAGTCTTATTGTAGTACGTATTTCTTCTTCCATCTTTCCTCTCTAATGGGTGAAAAAGAGTCTCATTTCTCTCTTGGATTTAAACTCAATGGCTCCAACTATCACGTTTGGGCCGAAACATGGAGGCTCACATAAAAGGGAAAGGTCTTTGGGGTTATATGCAAGGCACAATCCCGAAACTGGAACAAAAAATCACCTTGATGGCGAAAGGTGAAATTAAGATCCTTTAAGTAGAGGAAAGAACCAAAGCCCTTGAGGAATATTCGAAAAAGCATAATGAATGAGAAATGAAGAATTTCAAAATATTGTCTTGGATTTTTTCTTTCGTTGGGACAAAAATCAATGCGAATATTATCAAATTCAAAAAGGTTTCTCAAGCATGGGAGTATCTTGAGAAAATGTATACCTCAAGGGACTTGTCTCATAAATATTACCTTCAAAAGAAGGCTCTAACTCTTCCTCAAGGCGAAATGACCATTAGGGAATATTTTGCCGAACTTTCTTCCATTTGGGACGAGCTTGCTATGCGAACCAAAATGGAGTGGAGAGGCGATTGAACTTCGCCACAAACAATTAGAAGAAGATCGATTCTTCAATTTTTTGAATGGGTTAAGGTCTGAATTTGAGCAAATAAGGTCTTATCTTTTGTCTTCTTTCACTCTCCCTTCTCTTGAGGATGTTCTCACCAAATTAAGTGGGGAAGAAACATGTATGGGTATAAGTAAGCAAGGGTCAAATGTACTTGCGGTTCCATCCAATTCAGAAGAAAATGATGGGGTCAATGCGGTGTTTAGGCCTGGAAACAATTTAAGAGTCTATCGTCCCCCTCATTTTAAAAATCAAAATCAAGGAGGAAATGGTGGACAAGGTGGAAAAAAAAGATTATAGCAAAATTGTTTGCCATTTTTGTACAGAACCGGGGCATATCAAACTTGTTTGTCCCAAGTGGAAGAAGTTGTTAGCCATGGCCACCACCTCTCAACCGCAAAAAGAAGACTTCTTCAAGTGGATCTCTTTCACTAAACCAAATTGTGGAGGCACTTCAACCTCTCCTCAAGGGAGCCATCTCGAGAGCCGTTGTGTCTACTTTCTCTCCTCCAAGTAAAACTTCTTGGCTTTTGGATTCAGATGCGTCTTTTCATATGTCCCCAAACATGTATTCTCTTTCCGAATATTCGAAAAATATTTCCTCATCTTTTGTTTCTACTGCGGAGAGGACTTCTCTTGAAATTAAATATGTTGGGAATTTTGAAACTCAAAACTTTTTCATCCCCAAAATTAGATTTATACCAAAATTAAACTTGAACCTTCTCTCTGTTTCTCAACTCTCGGACCATGCATGTGATATTAAATTTTTCTCTGATAAATGTTTAATACAGGATCGTCGGTCCGAAAAATTGATTGAGGAAGGCTCTAGGAAGGGAGACTTATATTATATGGACTCTCTTCAAGTTCCTAAAAATTCTTTTTGTAATGTTGTCCAACATAAGCATATAAATGTTTTGCACAAAAGACTTGGTTATCCCAATATCACCAAGTTATCTTATTTGCATTTTGCTAAAAATCGTTGTAAAGATACATTCTCTTATAATGACTGCATTCTTGGAAAAATGAGAAGTATGTCTTTTTATCAAAGATCCATGTTTACTTCTAAACCTTTCGAAATTGTTCATTTGGATGTTTGAGGACCGGCACCTGTTGTTTCAAAATGAGGGTTTGCCTATTATGTGATTTTTTTGGATGATTTTTCTAGGTATTCTTGGATATATTTTCTTAGAGATAAGCATAAAGTTTTTTCATGCTTTAAATCATATCATATGATGATTAAAAATCAATTTAATAGCGACTTAAAGATATTTAGAACCGATTCCGGAGGAGAGTATCTCTCAAATGAATTCAAGAAGTATCTTGAAGATAGTGGTATTGTTCATCAAAGGTTATGCCCTAAAACCCCTCAACAAAATGGGTTGGCCGAAAGAAAACATAGGCATATCATTGAAACCACTCAAACTTTTCTCATAGCTCAAAATATTTCAAAAAAAAATTGGGCCAAAGCGGCTCTTGCACCTGTCTACCTTATCAATTGTTTACCATCTAGAAATTTGCGTAAAATCTCTCCTTTTGAAACACTATATAAAAGAGAACCTGATTATAACAAATTACGAATTTTTTGTTGCAAATGCTTTGTTCTTACATATAAAAATGATAAACTTTCACCTAAAGCTATTCCCCGTGTCTTTCTTGGATATTCCGAGACTCAAAAAGGATTTTGCTGTCACGATTTTAAAAATGATAAGTTATATATTTCAAGAAATGTGACGTTTTTGGAAAATGAGAGTGGCTTTGAAAAAAATGATTCTCACCACGAAAATGTTGGCTATTCTTTCTTATTTGACCTATTATCTAGTAATGATGATATGTCTAGTGATAATGAAATATCATCAAACCATGACAGTGATAATGAAGTAGACACTAATGATTTCAACTCACCCAGTACTCAAGAAGATAGAACATCAAATGACCCGACAACCTATCCTCGTAGAGATAGAAATACTTTCAGATTTGCAACTGAGCAATATAGTGATTCTATTCTCACACATGATCCCAGACGATCTGAAAGAAATAGGAAGCCTCCAACAAGATTTGTCTCTTTTGACTCATTTTCACCCAAGTATAGAGTTTGTCTTAGTGTCATTCTTTCTTATTTTGAACCAAGAAATTTTGAGGAAGCCAAAAAATGTGTAGAATTGCAA
This sequence comes from Nuphar pumila, assembly GCF_984573655.1. Classification (NCBI taxonomy): domain Eukaryota; kingdom Viridiplantae; phylum Streptophyta; class Magnoliopsida; order Nymphaeales; family Nymphaeaceae; genus Nuphar; species Nuphar pumila. Next base: position 85,404,074 of record NC_143261.1, on the reverse strand, counting down.
GAAGCTATGGAAAATGAACTCAAAGCTCTTAGGAAAGCTAACACATGAAAATTTCAAACTTTATCTTTTGGAAAGAAAATTATAGGTTATCGTTGGGTGTTTAAAGTTAAGACTAAGAGCAATGGATCTCTAGAGAGGTATAAAGCTCGCTTAGTCGCAAAAGGGTATGGTCAAGAATATGGAATTGACTATGAAGAGACATTTGCACCCATAACACGGATGGTTACAGTCAGATGTCTCATCACTATTGCGTCTATTAAAAAATAAAACATTTTTCAAATGAATGTTAAAAATGTTTTTCTAAATGGTGATCTTAATGAAGAAGTTTATATAGATGCCCCACCAAGTATGAAAGTTTCTAAAGATAAAGTTCTCTGTCTTCGGAAAGCTCTCTACGGTTTGAAAGAGACACCCAAAGCCTGGTATGACAGATTTAACAATGTTATGTTAGAAAATGGATTCTCTTCCTGTTATACAGATACTGCATTATATATTAGAAAATCTGATGCAGGTATTGTGATATTATTATATGTTGATGATATGTTAATAATAGGCAGTGTTGTGAAAAACGTTGAGGCGTAGTGAGGCGCTCTAAAAAAAACCGAGGTGAGGCGTAAAGCGTAAGCCTCAAATTTTTTAAAAAAAAAACTTTACAAAAAATTATAAAAAAATATCTAAAAATACAAATAAATAAAGAAATGCTTTATTGATGAAATAACAACCAATAAGAAATAGAAAATCTCAAATAAGTACTAAAAAATATGAGATTAACATATAAAAGTAACTAAAAACAGATTATATAACTGGAAAATATATGAGATTCACCAAAAAAAGTTAAAATATACTAAGAAACAGATTACATAACTGAAATAACTAGAAAATATATGTGATTAACCTACAAAAGTTAAAATATATGAGATTATTCTAAAAAATATGAGATTAACATATAAAAGTAACTAAAAAATTATTACATAACTGAAAAATATATGAGATTAACCAACAAAAGATAAAATATACTAAGAAATTGATTACATAACTGGAAAATATATGAGATTAACATATAAAAGTAACTAAAAAATTGATTACATAACTGAAAAATATATGAGATTAACCAAAAAAAGTTAAAATATACTAAGAAACTGATTACATAACTGAAATAACTAGAAAATATATAAGATTAACCTACAAAAGTTAAAATATATGAGTTTATTCTAAAAAATGTGAGATTAACATATAAAAGTAACTAAATATTGATTACATAACTGGAAAATATATGAGAGTAACCAACAAAAGTTAAAATATACTAAGAAACTGATTATACAACTGAAATTACTGAAATAACTGAAAATATATGAGATTAACCTACAAAAGTTAAAATATATGAGATTAATATATAAAAGTAACTAAAAAACTGATTACATAACTGAAAAATATATGAGATTAACCAACAAAAGTTAAAATATATTAAGAAACTAATTACATGACTAAAATAACTGAAAAATATACGAGATTAACCAACAAAAGTTAAAATATAGTAATATACTAAGAAATTTATTACATAACTAAAATAACTGAAAAATATATGAGATTAACCTAAAAAACTTTGTTGATTATGTCTCAGAAATCTTTTTGTAAAAAAACAAAAAAAAATGTGCCTTGAGGCACAGAGGGTCGCACCTAAAGGCGTGTTTTTTATAACACTGATAACAGGTGATGATGTCAAAGGAGTCAAGGATATCAAATCCATCTTGACTTCGAAATTTGAAATGCCAAACTTAGGGTTTCTGATATATTTCTTGGGAATTGAGGTTGCTTACTCCCAACGTGGTTATTTTCTATCTCAAACTAAACTTGCTTGTGAGATTATTGACAAGTCAGGAATCTCAGATGACAAAATTTGTGAAACTCCTAAAATAGTGGGCTCAAAAATGAAAATCGATGACGGGATTCCTCTGACCAATCATACTCCTTACAAACAACTGGTAGGCTCGCTAATGTATCTCAGCATCACTCGGCCAAATTTGTCACATGCGATCCATATTGCCAATCAGTTTCAACATGCACCCACAACGGTTCACATGAGTGTCGTTCTTCGCATCATAAGATACTTAAAGGGAACTGTAAATAAGAGCGTATTTTTATCTTCATCTTCTGCATTAAAGTTAATTGCCTATATTGATTTTGATTGGGGAGGTGACCCCAATAACCGTCACTCCACCACTGGTTTCTATGTTTTCTTAGGTGAATCGTTGGTCTCTTGGAGGTGCAAGAAGCAACAAAAGGTTTCTTTGTCCTCCACCGAAGCCGAATATCGAGCCATGGCATCCACAACCATGAAAATTGTATGAATTCGACGTCTTCTACAAGACATGTGAGTCTATATTAAAGGGCCAACAAAGTTATATTGCGACAACAAAAGTGCAATATATATTGCCGAGAATCATACCTTTCATAAACGCACGAAGCATATAGAGATGGATTGTCACTATGTCAGGGAAGAATACTTGAAGAAGGTCTTTGATCTCCCGTATGTGACGCCTAAGTACCAACTGGCTGATTTCTTCACTAAGGCTCTTTGTTCGCCTAGATTAAATTTTCTTCTTGGCAAACTTGCGGTTATCGCACTGTAAGTTTGAGGGAGGGTGTTAAAATGTAATCCTTAATCTCGTTGTATATATATATATTGCTTATAATAACCCGAAAAGGGTATTTCTGTAATTTTTTTTATGCATATTCCATTTGGAATATGATTGTATTTTTTTCTTTCCTTTTTCTTTTCTTTTTTATTTTCTTTTTGTGGTTTGTGCCACCTAGGGAAGACTCCCCAAAAGAGTCCTTGGGGAGCCCCCTATGTGGCTCCTCTTGTGATGCATAAATAGGGGTGTTTCCCCTTGTAAAGAAAAGGCTTGAGAGTTCAAGTTCTTGTTACATTTTCAATATATATTTCTTTTCATGCCTTTGTGCATGTTTTTATCATTTTACGCATTTGTGCATACTTGTTCAAGTGTTATTTGAGCGCCTTTGTGCACATTTCTTGTGAGGTATTAGTGCTTGTATGCGTATTGTCTCTTCGTAGACATTTTTACACAAACATGCTAATACCACCAGCCCATCAATGAAATAGCAATATCAAACAAGATCATAGATTACTTATAATACTTAACATCAAGCATCGGACACCAGAATAACATTCTTCATGGACATGGAAGATGCATAAAACCATCATGCTTAAGCAGTCTATCCATAAAAATTTGGAAGAAAAGTGATTTCTATATTAGTTGCTGCAATGGAACCCGCCAGGATAACAAAAAGTTTGAAATGGTTGATGCATTAGCACCAGCTACGTTGGTTGCTTCAACAATGGTGTTATCATAGTCATTGCCTGTAACGTCCCTAAAAAATCAAACCTTTTAAAACTTTCCCAAACCCCGAATTTTGAGAAAAATTTAAAACTTTTTTATTTATATAAACAATTCACATGGTTCCCGAACGTAATATGCCAACAAGCTCATTTATAGCCACATCTTCCAAATACTAGACGGCCCACCTGAGCGCAAGCGCGAGTGTATATTAGTCTCCCAGTATCAGATCCAGTACGGAATCATCTATAAACACAATTTGATTGAATTTATTACTCTAAGGATTCTCACATGTGAAAAAGACACTGAAGTTTACAAAATTCCTGAAAATAATATGCCAGCAAGTTCATCTATGGCCACATTCCAACCGTTCCAAATACTAGATGACCCACCTGAGGGCAAGCGCGAGTATATATTAGCCTCCCAATATTAGATCCAATACGGAATCATCCATACACACAACTTGAGTTGGATTATTACTCTAGGAGTTTCTAAGATGTGAAAAAGAAAATGTGGAAGACAAAATGTATCAAGATTTAAGATAATTGAGGAGTTACGTAAAGATTTAAAATTCTAAACCATATGCAAGAATATAACAGGAATGAAATGACAGAATTTAAAAATTTTCTCATTCAAAAATATTATACTTCTTTAAATATAAAGATTCAGACAAAAAGTAAAATTTACACAAGTTTTTAACCATCTCAAATTTTTGCCTGATACCTCCAGGAATCGTAATAGGTAAGAGTGAAGCTTTCAGACGGGCAGCAACCCACGCTTCGCTTCAATCCTCTATGAGGTCATCTATAATATTGTAGAGTATCAACCATATGCCCATAGAAAACCAAAACTAAACTTAAAGAATGCAATTCGAAATTAAAATGATGCAATCAAGTATAATTCTCATCATTTTAGAAATGAGAGTCAAGGAAATCCACATCATAATAAGAACATAATATTTAATCACATAAACCATTATTCATTTCATGGCATTTATAATTACATCACTTGTATGCATGAAAACTCAAAAACATTCACATTTTAATTCATGACATTCAATTTCACATATATACATGATAATCATTTGCATAAATTTATAAAACTAACAATTCATAGCATACTCCAAAGTGAAGTAAAAATACAATCTATCATGCAATGTCATCATTCATTTTCTTTATGCTCAAAAGAAAACATGCTCATGTCCAACTTATGATTGAGCCATGCATTATTTCAATTATAAATTCACATGTCATTTATCAGAACATTTATGCACTTTGAATTCAAATATAATAATAGAACAAGTCCTATATCGACCTTTCTTGTGTGCCACACATACAAGCACCTCATGTGCATCAACCAAGCCTATGGCTTGTATCAACAAGTCAAATCACATGACCAAACATAAACATATCTTTTTCATTCACATGTAACAAATTCATATGCAATAATCATGCAAAACCTTAAAAGTCTCTACTTGTTCACAATATATGATTATGCATATAAAAGCAGTTATCCTAAAAAATCTAATTAATTGTTTCTTTTGCTTATTCAAACCCATCTGTTACAATAGAGAGTATAGACATCCAGAAACAATCATAGGACTATTTATTATTCTATATATTTTATTAACCCTCCAATGGCTTAATTGGTTCTTTGTCAAACAATTCAACCCTGCAGTGCAGCGGTTAGGAGAACGGACCCATGGTCCAAAGTCTTGGCCTACGCCAAACCAAAATCGCTGGTGAAAAATCAGTCATGCATTCCTAACTCTGCAGAACTATCGTACTACCACCTAGGACTCATTGGTAGACCTGTCTCATAACCTTCGTGGGACGAAAAGAAGAGGCGCCTTCAGTCCTGAAAAACACATGTCCCGCTAGGCTTGTACCGTCTTTCCCTCTCTCGAGAAGATACGAGATCAGAACGGATGCAACCATCTCAGAGAGCACGGCCTTACCGGCACCTCAAATAGACCCATAGTCCGGGGGTTATCTTTATTATTAAGTCATAGGTCAGAGTCAAGTATTATATTCTCACAAGATAACTCTTTTGATGCCCGCATGCATGAATTCAAAAGTCTGTGTCACTTGCATAACTTAAACTTATATGCTCTCATGCATGATATCAAAGTCTATGTCACTTGCTAATTCAAATTTACATGCTCTCATGCATGTTTATAACAAATTTGTATTCACTTTCATGCATGACCCTATCATGTCATGATTTAACTATAGATGCTCTCATGCATGTTCATAACAAATTTGTATTCACTTTCATGCATGACCCTATCATGTCATGATTTAACTATACATGCTCGCATGCATGATTCAATTCTAACATGATTTCATGCAGAATTTAATCTCAATATGTTTAACACAAGATGCACTCACATGAGTTATTATGCATGCAAAGATAATTTCACTATTTCATGTGCAAAACACATCACATCATACTTGCACACATTAACAAGATATACAGAAAAATGTAATCAAATTCACAAGCATGATACATTCATTTTAGGCATGTTTTCATGATACAAATTTCACATGAATGGCAAGCTCAATAAAAAATAATGTCATTCAAGCATTTGATGCAGTTAATTCAAACACGACAATACATTCAACCATTTGTTTCACAACAATGTTAAACATGTAGCTGCAGCAAACACACTCCAATATTATGCTAATTATAACCATGACCAGCATAATCTCCCAACTATAAAAATAAGATCACTTTTATTCCTATACATTTAAATCATGCTCAGCATGGTCTTCGAACTACAATTATCAACAGTCCTAGATATCCACAACTAAGTGAGTGTGTGAGCAAGAGAGTGTTGCATTCAAAAAGTAATTAACTTGTGATGCGCTTGCACCACTTACTTACCACGGGTATTTACCCGATTTGCATGTTTTTGCATGGCATTTTTAACCGCATGCGATACTTAGCATTAAACATCACGCAATTTGCTCAGCTACGCACCTGCAATACACATTTATATAGACAATGCAATACAATTCTAACATTTTCTAGCAATGTAACTATGCTACGAATTCAGTAAGCATATTAAGTAACTTTTAGATTCTATTTCTATAATACAACATAAATAACATTCTAAAATTTTAGTTTAGGAATTCTACCTTTTTTATGCGGCAAAAAGTAAAACAAAACTCGAGATCCTGAAGGTCCAGTGCAATTGCCACACGACACGATCTACTCGTCCCTCTCACAACCAGAGAGCGCTACAGCTGCAGACACAACGACAAACTTATCTAAATCCGCTCTCGCATATGAGAGACTAAAAATAAAAATGCAAATCGGTAACCCTGTTGACGAAAAATCGAGAAGTAAGGCACTGACAAGTCCAAACAAGAATGGACAGCCATGTGGAGTAACTTCACAGGCTACATCGCTCCTCGCGATAGCACAAAAACTGAGGCACTCGGTTTTAGAAGGGGGTTGTGTATTCCCGTGGGAATACGACCAGCGACGGGAAAACCAAAACAAGACTGTCGTTAAAAACAAGAGATGTTCCTGCTGTCGCGCAAAGGCAGCCCTGATCGATTCCCAATGTCGGGAATCGAATACTCAGGCTATGCCTTGAAGACAGCAAGACTAGGCAAATACAAATTTACTTTAAAGCATACAAGTAATTCGGTCTATTATCAGCATGAAAAGAAGATGATCCCAATCGGTTGGGCTCGGGTTACTAAGCAAACACGCATTCGTGATTTGCGAAACCCTGATTAGGGTCGTGCGGCAAGAAACAGGAAAAAAAAATCTAAATGACATTCTAAGAAACAGTGAAACCTCCCACGGCTGGGGGCCGTTTTTCCGGTAAAGACAGAGGTTCGGCCACCTACAGTGGCTCGGGTTCTGCCCAAATCAGGAAAATCGAACCCCAGAAAACAAAAAAAACAAATGATAAACTGGCGTGCACTGCTGAACAGAGGGGAGAAAAAAGAACGAAAAAATTCAGACAAGGTGCAGCGGCTCACCAGGGTTCACCGGCGTCGGCGGTGAAGCCGCAGCAGAGGCTATTCGCTTATTGCACAGGGAGGGCGAGGTCAGGCGGTCCTGCGGCTTCAAATGTCGGAGTCGAAGGGTCATGCAACGGTAGCCAAACGCAGTGGCCGGCAGCAACCGGGGTCGCAGTGGTGGAGATTTCGGGTCGGGCGCTCGGACGAAGGGGAAACGCAGTACAAAAAGGGAAGAGGGGGAAAGAAGAAGAGAAGGAGGAAGAGGGAACTTCGGCGACGGCACCCGGCACCCGGCTCCGGCCGGTCTCCGAACGAGGAAGGAAGGAGGAGGAGGACGTGAAAAGGGGGCTGCGAACAGTGAAAGAAGAGGAAGAAGAGAAATGCGATGTTGGGCTTTACGCGGGGTATGAAAAGCGTTGGGTCCGGATCGGATCCGACCCGAAGAATCTAAATAACTAAATAAAAGAAAACAATTTATACAATACAAAGAAATATATATATATATAATAAAATAAATAAAGTAAACAAAATAAAAATAACACTAAAACTAAGACTACTTGGCGGTTCATAATCTTAACTTAGATGAAATTTGGTTCTAAAACAATAATTTATTAAATTAAAATATTTCTCTTAATTAATTTTATGACCAAAATACCTTTTTCACCAAAATGTTCTAAAAACTATTAAAATGCATTTTATTACCTTCAAAACACATTGAAAACACTACAATAATTTTATGCTCTTTCAAATGATAAATTTTTATAATAATTTTATATTTTAATGCTATTTTATCTTTAAAAAATATTGGAATAACTATTTTACCCTTCTTTGTTAGAAAAATATAATAAAGCTTATAAAACACCCAAAATTGATATTAAAAAAGTAGAAACACATTTTTAACCTGAAGGTAAAGCTAATTCTTTATTTATTTAAATTTTAAAAAAATTACAAGTTTTACATTGTCAGATTGAACAAAAGGAGTGTTCTTTAACGTCATCATGATGAACAATATTAGATGTTCAAAGGACGATATCAAAAACTCACACATAACTACAGTTTCCCTAACTCTATACCATGACAATTTTTTTATCCAAATGTCTTAGGTTCTTACTTTCACTGAAAATTAATAAGGAAAAGCATACTAGTAGAATTAAATATTTGTTGAAATCAGCCTTATAAAATTTGAATCCACCAAGATATGGAAATTCACTTGAGAATTGATGCTAATACTTAATCACATGGCCAAATTAAGTGAAATTATTAAATAAGTCTCAATTCATAAGAAATTGTGGGATACTAGGAAACATGAAGATACAAATGACCTAGCCTATTTGAGGCACTCTAACAACCATTTGGTGTGCAAATCGGCTTTTGCAGACCTTGTTTCACTTCTGATTCTAATTTCTTCAAATAGCTGGTGTTCAAACATTCTCACCCCAGAAGCACAAAAGGAAGATGAAATCATTCATTTGTTACTACCTCTGTCCATCACCAAAGGGGGTGCTCACCAGGCAATTCGTCTTTCTTTCCCTATAGAAAGAGAGGGAGACCTTCCGACCAAATAGATGGAGAGAAAAAATTGGCCGGAAAAGGTCCCCAACAACCCTCTTTCGGCCAGAGAGAGAGAGAGAGAGAGAGAGAGCTATTGTTTGTCAAAGGGACGATGATAGAAAGATCAATGGTCGGAGTAGTCGTCTGGGGCATGATGAGGATATAAGGTCATGGGCCCATTGTCAGTCCCTTTAGTTTGTCCCAAAATAAGGGTTGGCCTAAGCCATGCAGGCCAAACCTCCGTCGGAATAAGCTTTGGCCCCAGCCAAGACCTTGTCCAAAACCTAGCTGCCTTTCCCTGCAGTGTAAACCAATTAGGTTTGGTTGGACCTTTAATTTTAATCAGACATTTACATTTGCTTTAGACACAAGTGGGGATAAACAATCACAACTGAGAAAGTTAAGATTTTTTGGGTACGTTTGTAATACCTAGGGGTGGACATTAGGTCGGGTAGCCCATGGGCTGTCCCGATTTTGGTTGAACTCAGGCCTGATTTTGATTGCCCGAAAAGAGTCGGGCCGAGAGCTCAAGCATAGGTCCTGGCTCGAGTCAGGTCTTAATAGGTATTAAAAAACAATAATAATAAATAAAGTAAGGGAGAAAATAGACCCTCATTCGAATTTCCAAAAAATGCAACAAATGGCTCAAAAACCCTCATTTGAATTTCGCAATGGAGGGCTCCAGCTGGCCTGACAAATGATTGGCTCCATTTTTTTTTATTGAGATTTGGGATACTTATCTCTAGGGGTGGCAAATGACACGACCCGCCAACCCACCTCTTAGGCGGGTTCGGGTTTGGCTTAAACTAACCCGTTTAATAAATGGGTCGACCCGCCTAACCCGTTTAATAAACGGTTAGGCGGGCGGGTCAACCTGTTTACACGAACCCAACCCGTTTACCCGCCCGCCAACCCGACCTGCCAACCCGCTCGATAACCCGCCAACCCATTTACCCGACCCAACCCGTTTATTAAATGGGTTGGTGGGTCGTATTGGGTTACCCGTTTAATAAACGGGTCGGGTTCGTGTTTGCCACAGCCGACCCGTTTATTAAACGGGTCAGGTTTGGGTTGAGGTATGCTGACCTGCCAACCCAACCAGATTGCCACCCCTACTCTCTCTCTCTCTCTCTCTCTCTCTCTCTCTCTCTCTCTCTCTATATATATATATATATATATATATATATATATATATATATATATATATATATATATATATATATATACTCCCATTTAATAAAAGCTTTATAGTTTTCAAATTTTATTAACTTTTTTTGTTGATAGGACCCTCATCTATAAACATTATTTAGTAGAAAACAAATTTTAAATCATGCAATTATAGTATACATGTAGGCTTTTTAAAACCTTTAAAAATAAATGGCTCACGATATATCAAAATTTCATGACTTAAAAAATCATATTTTTATGTCAAAAAAATATGATTCTTATCAAAAATACTACGTTGAGTACATCCATAAAGTCTGATTTATAAGATACAACGTACAGCTATGATTTCTAGTATGTGGGAGTAGGTACTCCCCAAGTACCATACAATTAATATATATATATATATATATATATATATATATATATATATATATATATATATATATATATATATATCAGGTGGGGTTTTTGGGTAACAGTTGAACAATTACCATACCTCGAAACAACCTCAACAGTTGAACAATCAAATGTGTATTCCTTCGTCATTCCTCTACAAAAAGGCTATCAATACTATGATATCGTCAAGAAAAAGGTGTGACAAAAGTGATGTACAGTTCGTTGAACATTAACCTTTTCAAATCTTTATCCACATGAAGATATAATTCAGGGGGAGTTTTTCAGTGAAAATAGGCCACTAATGCTACCCAATTTATCACCTGATGATAGCACTGACTAGCCGCAAGAGACTATCGAAAATGAATCAGATGATTCCAGCCCCACAAGTAGTGAAACTCGTCTAAGGTTGAGTGATTTCTAACCTTTTTGCTCAAAAATCACATGCTCCAGATCAGTAAATTGCGGCTTCCGTGGGCAAAAACATGCTTGATTCTCCTCTTTCAAGTTTCTCCAAGGAGAATAGCCTCTTCCTTGAATACTAGGGGGAGTTCCCTATCCTATTATTTGAAGAAAATAAATGATTGAGAACAGAGTGGAAGAAAATAAGTGAGGGTTAAAAGGGGTGAAGATGAATGATTGAGAAGGGCAAGACAAAGGGTGCCAACAAATAGGACACTTAATTTGATAAAAAACTCTTTAAGATCCTGATTTTTCCTACATGTACAAGTGATAATTTTTTTTTTTTTTTTGCAGAAGATTTTCTTAACAGCTTCCTATCATTGCAGACTGGCACTCAACATGTGGTTATTGAGGGTCCGCTGTGTAAAGAATCTTACAAGATCCGGGAGTACTTGTATTCTCAGTTTTATTTGCTCTAAGAATGTAATCAAAGTTGAAATTTTGGGAAGAGCTTGTGCAAGATTTGAGCTTCAAGTACGACTATCTTAAAATTGATTCAGTTGCCACTAGTGTACCATCAGTCACCATTTTATTGTGGCAATTTTGGGGGTCAAGATCTACATGTTTCAGTGTTCCTGACATGGCCGTGTGCACATTGATGGTTCACTTTGATCAGATTAATATGCTGGCTTATCAGTTTGTTGACATGGATAATGTAATAACAGTTTTCTGTAACTATGGACCAGTATACCTCACCTCCCAGTGTATTTTAGAGAACTGTAAATATAGTAAACCCTAATTGGTAAATTCAGTACCAAATATTAAATAAAATACAGAAAAACATCATCAACAACAAACGCATGTACTGCAAGGTTATTAAATGTTAATATTTACAACAACAACATTTTGAAATGAATAAAACAATACTCATATATATTGTTTGTATGGAACTCACCTTTCGACCTAATAGAGAAAGTCGATGAGAAGGATATTGCAATCTTTCCATAATGGAGCAGAAAGATTTTATAAAAATTGCAACAAGGGAGGAGAGGAAAAGGTGTTAGGGTTCTTTTTAGAAACAATAAAAAATAAAAATAAATAAAAACAAAAGCGACTTTATATATGATTCAATAAGAATGTACAAAAATTCACATGCTAAAATATTGCACATGTCAGCAAATATTTACAGATCTCATTAAAGAGAATTTTGTCTGGGGAGATTCGCAGGTGCTTTTCATCAAGGTCATACACTATAAGAGTGTGAAGGTCAAAGACATTCACAAACACTAATATCGATTATTGTCACACATTTGTGGGCATCCTTGAGGATCATTTACATAAAGGAGATTTGCAAGGCATCTCGCGAATGTCGTACTATATATGTGATGGTAGTACCTTATATGTAGAGCTCGACCAAAGTTTGAAGGTTGAGGATATTCATAACACTAATATGTGAATGTCGCCAATATTTACGAACCTCTTGAAGATCACTTACTTAAAGGAGATTCATACGATATCTCGTAAATGTCGTACTATATATGCAAATTTTAAGCGATGTTTGCAGAGTTACATAGGTTTCAATTACAAGAGGTTCACAAATTTAGTTATGTGAATTGTGTGAGGTCTGCAAAAACATCGTGCAAATATACTTTTTTGTGAGAGGTTGAGACCGTGTATTGATATATAGCGCGAACCTCAGGTGGTTCACTCATGAGAAGAGTAAAAAGGTCTAAATAAAGTCAGCATTTGTGATTGTGTACACCAGGCAAATTTCACAAATTAAGGGGCATTTCGAAAAACTTGTTGTTTTTTAGGACATTATGTTTTTTCCAAAAATGAAACCATATATGATGAAGTTCATGAATCATGTTATTTTTGCTGCTAATGGAGTTCATGAACTTGGTTGGTTTTCATTCATGGCCAAACACACATTTTTGGCTATTCAGTGGGCCAAAGTTGTTGAATTCTAAAGGTATTAAGTGCCTAGTTTTGATAGGGGTGTCAATGTGTCAGGTTTGACCCAGACTTGACATGTACCAAACCCTATAGGGTCAAGGTTTAGTAATAAATGAGGTCTTATTAGAATCTGGATCAGACTCGAAAGATCTGATTAATATATGGAGCCAGGTATGGTTTGTGAAATTTCATACCAGACTTGGACTCTACACGAGTTTTGACTAAGATCCATAAAATTTTAATATAAAAAAATAATAAAAAATTTATTTTACCAAGTCTGGTTCATGTAATCCTTATAGGATCCAATTATGGCTTCTCTTATGATGGGTGTGATGGGACCCAAATCTATGTCACGTACCCTGAAAATTCTTGAAAATTTGAGCTATTTTTTTTATTTGAATAGAGCACACAATGAAAAATCAAACATTTATTTATTTATTTTTAAATGTTCTAGATTCTTTTGCAAATAATTTCTAACACAACGGAAGGAAAAAACTTGTTAGCAAAACAGTCATTCCATTGATGTATGCATTAATGCCTAAAAAAATATAGGGGTGAACTTTCACTAATTCATTACAAAATTGCATCCAATAACATTTTTTATAATAACCCAAAACACAGAGCAGTCCTTGAAAGATAAGGGTTCACGATCTAGCTCAAAAAATACTCTAGTTAACCACGTCTATTGCCGCCATGCCCGCCTATTTGTGGGTACCTAAAAAAGAGAAAATAAAGCATGGGTGAAATAAACTACAAGTCACAACAGAAAACATGATCACCCACTACGCAATAGCGGACATGGGTAGGTTACCAACCCAAACTAGACTTTAACTAAGTTTATGGCTAACCACGAGTCTCAAACCCTAACTCCTTGCAAGATTTCACTAAAAAAGAACTCTAACTTGAGAGGTGACTCACATAACTGTGCAAAACATAAATGCATGCATAATTTTTTCTTTTTCATTTAGGTACATCTTTTGCTATATACCAATACTCACAACAATTAACTTAAGTCTCAATAACATTGTTATCTCTACGAGGGCACTATTGCCTCGGGTCGCTATAGGTTTGCCAGACTACATGGAGGTGTACATTCAACCATGAGTAATTTAGATATTTTCTTTCTTTCTTTTAAACCCCACAAGGACTCGGTTCACCAACATTAAGGTCCAAAATCCTTCGTCAAGGAGTTTCTTTCCTTTGAAAAAGTCATAGTGCACTATAACTAGTGTATGTAGCTGGACCTCCAGCAAAAAAAAATTGTGTCCCTTAAGCCACCGTGATTGGGGATTGGTTCACCCTAGTGGCCAATGGGGGCCCATAACAGTAACATACCATCGCCAGCTGAAGAGTCTGTTGGCAACTCATCATAATCTCATGGGGTTGGTGCAAGCTCGCTCTAAAAGCGAGAAAGAATCACTCAATGTGATAAGTTACCTCATCTTTTAGGGCACAACACACTGGAAATTTTCTAATTAAGAAATAATCCATTTCCCGAGGCTTATGCAAAACCTCATACCACTCTCAATGAGCCTTTACTGCATATAATAATAAGCTCTTGGGAAAATCATTTTCCAAGGTCCTCACTACGGAAAAAGAAATTGGGAGCATTTGTAAATCTCAAGTTTTCGAATCTCAAACCTCATACATGACCACTAGGGCCCATGTATACAACTCAACCATTAGATTCCCAGATCAATTAATATCATTACATTTTTTTTTGTCCAGGTTAAATTCATCTTTCATGGTTCTATAAAAACTAAAATTGTAGTTTTTAGTTTTCTCTTCTTTTTTTTAACAAACCACATGATGTTCATAAATATACACATGACTACTAAGGTTCACGTATATGAAGATCCACCCGACTTTCACAATCAACCATACTAACTCACATTCTCCGAACTGAATTTGATTTTTGTGCGCACACACACATACACACACACACACACACACACATATATATATATTGGTGAGTGTTCATTTTCTCTTCTTCTTTTTCCAAAAGCCTTAAGGAGCTGAATACATTCTCATTTCAAAACTTACTTAATATGCATATGAAATAAATTATTTCAAGTATACTTGTTTTTTTTTCAAACTGAATTTTCTCCTCATAAATCCTCATATCATCCAACACCATATATATGTATATATATATATAACAAAAAATTTTCTTAAGACTATTCAAAATACACTAGTGAGAGGACAAAGCAGATTTTTTTTTTACATAACTAAGCATTCAAATTGAAGAGGACAATATAATTTTTTTTCTTATAATGCACATGAGTAGGGCGGCAAACCAAGTATAACAGAATATTTTGATCTCAATGCAAATAAACAAGGATTGTTCATATATGACATAAATTTATTTTAACCCACATACATATGAACAAGAGCAATTAGTTTAGTAAAAATGCATTTGGGTAGGCTGTTCATATCAATTTGGAATGCATATGAACAAAGTTGTTCGCATTTGACAGCAACTAAAAAATATAAATACATATAAACCGAGTTGTTCATATATGACAAAAAATTATTTAATTATAATCCATGAGCAACAACACATAAGATCATAATGCATAACTAAACAAGGTTGTTCATATTATGATAGCAGCTCATTTAGTTAAATTACAAAGAGCAAGGCTATCATAATATGACAACAATCATAAAATAAAATTGCATATCAATACAAGGTTGTTCATATTATGACAACTCATGTATTTAAAATCTAATGGGCAAGCTATTATAATATGACAACAATCTAAAAATCACAATGCATATCTAAACAAGGTTGTTCATAATACGACAACATCTTGTTTAGTTGAAATACAATGAGCAGGGTTATCATAATATGATAGTAATACATAAAATAAAATGCATATCTAAAATACATATTTTTAAACAACTATATCATGCAAAAACAAAAAATAGCAAGCCTTCTTTTTCTTGTTCGAAATGTAGACACATAGGCAACATATCATTTGCTTTATAATAAGAAAATTCTTCTCTTCAAACAAACTCACAAAATCAGCATACACAAATAGCTACAGAAAAAAGAATCAACACTCCATTACATGAGCAATATAGATTTTTCATCAAATCACAAAGGCATGTATAGCTTTACATGTGTGTATATTTTTTTGAAATCTATCACCTAGACAGCATAGCCTTTGGTGCAATTTTTTTTTTCGAAATCAAATTACATAAACGACCTAGCTTTCACTATAGAAAAATGTTTAAACCTACCACATTTTCTTTTCAGGTCATATAAAGGGGAAAACACAAAGAAAATGTAGAATATTCATGGATTTCTCAGTCAATGAATCAAATTTGTTAATTCTAAAAAAGAACACAAATTAAAAGCAATCAACCTACTCACAACTTTTTTTCCTAGCATAAAAACATGCAGATTTGTAGCATATATATTTTTGTATATATATATATATACACACACACACACACACACACACACACACACATATATATATATATATATTTCAATTATTCAAACCAAACAAGAACAATCACATGATATAGTCACCACATTTTTTTTCTTGAACATACGAACAAGTAAAGTGCATATTCAAAATAACAATTTTCAAAAATATAAATTGTAGATTCAAGTAACACATTTTTTTTCTTCTCTTAATATAAAAAAATGCAGATTCTTGTGTACACATATGTATTTTTCTTCATGGCTTAAACAAGATCTTAAATGTGCAAATGTACATGATAGAAAATAAGTATGACAACAAACATTGTTTTTTTTTCAAAAAGAAACAAACTTTGCAGGGATCAATTTCTAAAATAAAAACCCGAAACCGAGTATGCTCAGTTTCTAAAATCAAAACTCAAAACCAAGTAGGCTCGGTTTCTAAAATCTAGTAGGCTCGGTTTCTAAAATCAAAACTCAAAACAGAGTAGGCTCGATTTCTAAAATAAAACCTATTATATATTTTTTTTAAGTTACACAAAAGAAAATCCCAAATCCAATGATCAACGCTTTTTTGTTCTTTTTTTTTTAAAGATAAACCATGCAAGACAACATATATATACACATGTATAGCATAGATATATCAACACTTTTTTTTCCAAAGTATCGTACCATTAAAAACAGAACAAAATGTCCACTAAACAAGGGTTCACAACCACCAAAATTTTTAGACAAATCATATCTCGAATCGGGCCTAACTCATGCTATTATCGTGAAGGAGGGGTCGACACCTACCTTTGTACGCAAAATCTGATAGGTACAATCCCTAGGTGTAGCGAGACACACCCTTTCCTCAGTGGTTCTCCTCATGGGGTCGACTCATCCTTCATCCCTTAGCTGGGTGTTATCCAAAATCTCCAATCAACAAGTTTGGCCTCCATAGCTGCCCCACGAGTAGCTGGTTACATGGAGAGTGGCACCATCTCTTACATGGAGAGTGGCACCATCTCAAACCCGTGCTTAATGCATAAATTGCGTTTGTGTGTGTGTGTGTGTGTGAGAGAGAGAGAGAGAGAGAGAGAGAGAGAGAGGGAGAGAGGTGAGAAGGAGAATGAGGTGAAATCATCACCCTCCCCTTTCCTTCTCTCTAAACATAACACCATCTCTTCCTCTCATCATTCTCTCTTTGTTTTTTGTTTTTTTTAATTTTTTTCTCTCATATGAGAGGCTAACATGGGCAGCAAGAGAGGCCTCTATACTAAGTGCAAGAGTAGTAGGCTTAGGTAAGGTGCTTATGCTATTTTAGTTTTTAAAAGATTTTTTGTTGTTTTCTTTTTCACTTTTTTTTGTATGGTCGGCTTGAGCAGCAAGGAGATCTCTACCTTCAAGTGGGCACGAGTTTAAGGGGCTGACAATGCATGGAGACCAAGCTCATCATGCATTGATCTAAGATGGGGTGTTTTTTAATTTTCTTTTTTTTCTTTTAAAGTATTTTTTTTAATTCAACTCACATAATTAATAAAATTCAGAAACCACCCTAGTCAAAACCTAGTCAAAGTGCTTGAGACCAACATGGGTCTCACACAGTTGACCTGTTTGGTCAACCTAGAATGAGATTACTATGTCGCCCAAGGTCAAAAATATCCTTATAAGACCCTGAATTTACTCGAATTGCCCCCAAAACTTGCCGAGAATGTTCCGAAGCCAATTCAAATCCAAATTCGATGAAATAAATGTCAAAATTCATCAAAATTTCATTGCAAATCCATTCCCAACCTCAAAAAATAAGGTTTGCTGGCCCTCAATGTCCGAATTTCTTTTTAAAAAGAATCACTCAAAAATCAGGATTGTTACAATCCAAACCCAGCACCATCATCTTAAATCAAGCCTGCGTACGAACCAAACCCGACCTGTTGACACCCTAATTCCTCACTATGATTTAGTATATCATAAACATACATGGATATGAGGACATATAATTCTGGTTTGACTCGCATGTTGAAATCTTTTTCCAACAGATATGAGGTTGCAAAATTTAAGCAATAATTTTTTTTTTTAATAATGGAAAATATTTTTATTGAAATAATATTAAAAAGTATTAAAATTTATTCAAAATATTAAATAATGGGCGTACGTGTCAGTGCCCGTATCAACATGTATGTGCGTAGCCTGTGGTGTCACCAAGGACATTGGACCAAAGTGGCGTGTCCCAATGACATAGATGATTGAAGAGATGCGAATGGGGTCAGAGTATCAATCAAATCAGATCCAACAATGTTTGTCAGATCCGGGTAGTATATATCCAAATTCAAGTTGGATTTAGAAAAAAACTGCCGCCGGTTTTAAATAAATTATTGTTGGATCTAGCGTGGGTATATTTCTGAAACTGGCTGGATTCATAACAAATATGATCAGGTTCGGCTAGATCTGATCCGATACGGTAAACAAATGGGTCTGTTCCGAAACAGAATCAGGTCTAATCTGACCCACTTTACTTTTTCCACATAAAAATCTATAGATTTTATCCATTGTCAGTGGACCCAGTACTACAGAGAAATTGAGTGCAGGATTCCACAGTGAGATCTAAGTCATATCAAGATTCAGAAACGGACCCACTTTCCAAAAATCAGATACCTTGTCCGGTCAAGTGTGACCAGACCCCTTCTCATCTAGGTCCGGTCCATTTTCAATCGATTACTTTCACAGTTCACTTAACAGGTCCAGTCTAAGACATACTTGATCGGTTCGGACCCATTTGGCACACAGAATCTAGGTATGGATTAGAGTTGGATCTACATAGTTGGTTTTGGTTCGCAACTTGGCATGATAATAGTAAACCTGAAAAAAGGTGGTTGGTGAAAGGTTGAGCTGTGATAGGTTTTGACTCAGGACTAGGGCTGCCAATGGGTCAGGCTTTCATCTGGTACTTGACCCACCCGAACCCAAATTTCTGGGTATGAGTACAAAAGTGTCGACCCAACCCGAACCAAGCAATATGCTGGTCGGGTTTGGGTTACTATTTTTTTCTGGGTACCCGACCCAACCGGGTTTTTTTGCCAGGTAGCCCACTCGATCCAAGCGTTTTATATGTATTTTTAATAAAAGTAAACTTCTTAAACTATATGGATCCGAATTTGGGATTTCATTTTCATTGCTTGATAAAACCCGAACCTGACAATCTGTTACCCAACCCATTGACAGCCCTACCCAGGACTGTAGGGTTGCAGATATATTGGATACAGGCTGGATCATGTTTGATTCAGATCTAAATATACAAAATAGATTTGATTCAAAGTCTGGATCTGAAAAGTCTGATAACGCAGGGTTAAATCTGAATCAGAAACGTATGTTGGTAATATTAGATCTGGTAAAAGAAAACTGAAAACAGGCCTTTTACAGGCACAATCGGTTCCATTTTATCCAGATCTGAAGCTTGGTCCAGCAAAATCACGGATTTGACTCCGAATTTGAAAAAACAAATCAATAAGGAAATCTGAGCCTGATCCGAATACAAATCTGGATCTTATTTGAAATCTCTACATCCAAAAACAAAATGATCGATTCTACAAGAGTTCAACCAAACCTGATCCAATTGCACCCTTGCCCCAAAAGCAACTTTGTTTGATTGCTTGTCCAAGATCGGATAGAAATATCTTAAAGGAATTGGCCAAGTAGAGCTAATAGAAGAGATGAAGGAATTTTCTGTTTTTCTGGATATTTGAGAAAAAAACATATCAGTAACTTGCGAATTCATTGGTGCGAAAACCCCTCATTGGTGTGAAAACCCCAGGTATCTCTTGGCCACCAGAAGGTACACCCAATTTTGGCTTGGTGACAAGGGACGTCCGACCAGACCTTTCATCATCCCGGTGATGATCAATAGATTAGGATTTAAAGTTGTATATTGTTATGAAAAACTACAAGAGAAATGAAGCAAACCACAAGAACAACAGAAAACACAAGATTTTTCCTGATTCGACCATAGTTGTATAGAAACCATATTTTGCCCTACCTATCCCGTTTCATACATACCAGTACAGGTACAAAACGGGTTTAAAAAATATTGAAACCAGTTTAGGAAACACCAAGAAACTCATTTCCAAATGCACATGAAACTTGTTCTTAAGAATATAGGAAACCAGATTCTTATATAAATGAAACCAGTACCAAGCTTGGTTTCATATATAAATGCATATGAAACTTGACCCTAAAAATATAGAAAACCAATTTCTTATATAAGTGAAACCAGTGGCGTAGCTAGGATTAGGGGGGCGGGGGGGGGGGGGGGGGGGGGGGGTAAACAGGGGTGTAGCAAAAAAAAAAATGGTGTGATAGTCGGGGGTTCGGGGGCAGCGCCCCAATTTTTTTTTTTTTAGATAAAATAAAAAATGGCTACAATTATTAATAAAAATCTATTTCATATGGACAAATCAAACTATTTGTTGCAGTCAGGGCTGGGCTATGACTAGGTTGGGCTAAAAAATGGATAAAAATCTATTTCATATGGAATCAAGGCTGGGCTATGACTGGGCATTTAAAAAAATAAAATTTAACTGTTTCGGGAGGCAGGACTGGGCTACAGCCCATTCCTGCCCCCCCCCCGCTCCGCCTCTGAGTGAAACCAGTACCAAACTTGGTTTCATCTATGGTGGTGGCAATAATTGTATACTCTCAAACAAGGTACGACATGAGATAATAAAAACATCTTTAACCCCCTCTTACACGTTTTTTATGTGTGGATCTAGAGGTTATTTCTTTTTCTTTAATTTAAATATGAATTTTGTATTTTTATACCAATATTTTGATGGAGATTTGAAAAAGGCATTCAAGAGATCATTAGGCAACCCTTACATCATTAGCTTGAGATTGTTCTATATTTTTGTTTTATTTAGTTATTGTCTTGAAATATATTACTTTCAATATTTTGCTTTTACATGTTACTTGAGACATTGGCCCATTGCTATGGTAATACATAGTAAAATTAGGTGATATTTTGATTTTTAGCGCTGTTACTTTCCTTAGCATTTTTTGTGAGAGTATATATTATGGTATTATTCTTATAACATAAATTCTGAGATATAATTTTCAGAAACTCGTACCATCATCAAGGAAATCACGTACCAAAATATCGTATCAATGTCCATTAGAAACTCGTACTAAAATTTTTAGATGCACGTTTAAAAAAAAAATGTACTCAAAACTTTTGAGGGCCTTGCTTACTCGTACTAGTGTTTAGTACTCGTACCAGTACCAGTACCCGTCTAACAACTATGGGTTTGACACTCAAACCTAAGCTCACAAGTGAAGGAGGAAGAAATCCACTAGTAAATGTGAGAAAATACAAATCTCTCAAAACCTTAATCTCCAATACATTGAAACTTTCATCCACAACTCGCAAAGGAGGCGGCTATATAAATCACAAAAGATATAAAACCCTAGTTGGTACCAAAAAAATTTATAAAACTAGCTAGGTCCATACCGCCGGAATGGTGGGCTTCGATCTCGAGCCTAATGGCTCAATCCCTTAGCTACCACCAAAATATTTTCGAATCATATCTAAAATTCAAGACACCCACAACCTATATGTTTGATGAGAGAGAGAGAGCTAACCTAGGGTGGGCACAAATGCAAAGTAAAAACAAAACAATAATTACTAATAAATTATACTAATTCATGATATTAAAAAAAAAAACAAATCAAATCTCTAATCCTACAGGCTTCATAAATCAAAACCATAACCAAATATTATGTCATTCTTAAAAAACAAATCAAAATCTCAATTTCAACAAACATCAAAAATTATGATTTATGTTAATTAATAAAAAAACCTAATATTTTAACCAAAATAAAATCACACAATACTCATTCATTCATGCCTAATGGTAATTAAAAAACACACAAAAACTCTAGAACCATACACTATTTTTTCATGTCAATATAAAAACACCAAATTAAAACCTTAAATCATAGCAAATATCATTCATAAACATGCTAATTAAAAAAAAGCAAAACTCCAAATTAAATATTTGTGTCATTTGACAAACCAAAATAAAACATTTAAATTCTTAGAAAAATCAAAGATTTAAGGATTTGATAACCAAAATTAAGCCTTCATTGATGAAATCATGCTTAATGATAATTTAAAACAAAATAATACAAAAATACCCTAAAACACTAATTACATACATATTCAAGTCATTTGCAAAAACCCTAATCAATACCCAAAGTCCAAAAAAGTCATAAATTTAAGCTAATTGAAAAAAATCCTAACATTCTAAATAAAATCAAGTGTTAATTACTCATGCCAAATGCTAAATAAAAAATAAAACACAAGAAACCCTAACTAAACATTCACAGTAATTAAAAAAAACTACATTAAAAACCTAAACCCTAACAATACATCAGTCAAATTAAAAAAAAAAAACTTGAAATCAAAACTTTATCAAGCCTTTTGAAAAAAAAAGTTTGGAAAGGAGACAACACAAAATAAAATTTTAGGAGATCAATGCAAAATAAATTTTTTTTATTGCACAATTTAATTTTCAGGGTAATTTTGTGGTTTTAGGGTTAGTGTTTTGGGGAGAAATGTGGAGGATCCGACCGAATCTCAGTTTTAATTGTGTTTGTTAATTACATGAATCAAGGATAGTGCATGCAATTCTTATAGTAAAAATTTCCAATCTTGGTTTGACTTTTGTTTGTCTTTCATCAAATTAGGAGTAATGCACTTTTTTTATGACAATTTGTTGTAGTTAAATGTGGGAAATGTTACTATTTTTTATTGAAATTTTATTTTTTGTTAAATATGGAAAATTGTACGTGGAATTTAGTTGTAGGTTTAATTATGTTTGTTTTTTGAATTAGTGAAATTGCAAGTACTTTTTTATGGTGATTTGTAGTGCTACAAATATATTTTCACTTCAATCTTTTTTTGAATTTTTATGTGTTTTGAGTTTATTTTGCATAAATTACTTATAATGAAATATTTATTTTATTTTATTTTTATTTTTAATTTCACTGATCTCCTATGTTTTGAATTTTTTGTGTTGAAATTAAATTAGTTATAATGAAATATTTTTTCAATTAATTTTTATGTGTTTTGAATTTGTTTTGTTTTTAATATATATTTTTTTCAAAACTTTAGGAGGGGCAGGGGCCCCTCCTTACCCCCTGGATCCGCCCTTGAATCTTGGGTTAACTATTCATGAACTTGGGGGTAGTTTTGGACCTTGGATCAAAGAGTTGGAGATCCTGTGTCAGTAAAACCCATGAATTCAAGATGGACCCTATGCCAAATTCGATCATTGGATTTAAGATACAAAGTAATAAAATGCAGAAGTGTTCAGATTGACACAATTTGTTGACCCATAACCTATATCACAGGGATACTCCAACTTACCCTCTTGTTAGTCAAAAACTATGTGTCCCTCCCATGTCTTTTATGGCATGTCCTTGTGATATAGTCTGTAACTGAATGTGTGTCCAACAGAATCAAATTAGACTATACGGGAATTCGACCCGTTTCACCTCTAGTCTAGATGCATGCCTCATAGCTAATAAATTAATTGCATTCCAATTAGTGATGCAAATAGATATGCTTTGTTCAGATTTGTTGTGCCACATGTGATTCCAAATCACATTTGATTTGGAGTCATATGAGGCCTCTTGTGATTCTGATTCTCATTTAAACGAAAAGGCCTTTCAAACAATTTTTTTAGGCCAAACAAAGGTAAAGTAAAGGTGGGCTCTCGACCAGGGCAGCCCATGGGCTGGCCTGACCCAAAGCGGGCGGACACGTGCTGGACAACGGGCCATCCCGGTTGAGCATGTTATTATTATATATATATCATATACATTATATATATGATATATAACATAATATATATTATAATATATTATATAGATTGTAACGACCCGACATATTTCAACCAAAAAATACTAGAAACAATATATATATATATATATATATATATATATATATATATATATATAACATCTTGATGATTCTCTTTTTCTTTTTCAAAATGTAATAATGCAAGAGTCTCACCAACAGACATGTTTTAATCGTACCAAGTATTAGACAACCCGTCTGAGCGCAAGCGCGAGCGTGTTTTAGCATCCTAGTACCATATCAAGTACAAAACCACTGTTAACAAATATGATTGGATCATTACATAAAAGAACTAAGTCTTTCATCATTGGCATTGCCTTAACCGGAATAAGTTCTAAGGAGTCAGCATGCGCATGCACCAACGTTTAATAGCTCCATAGAACAAAGTTCAAGAATAAAGCGTCCACATGACAAAATCCTTAAGTTATTACTGGTGTGAGCAAACACAACAGAAAATATTAAATTTAGAAATCAATTTAATAAACTAGATTTGGTTAAATCTCACAAACACATTACATTTTAAAACATTACCAATTCATACCAATAAGAGAAATCAACTTAACATAAAATAATCTTATTTAAGTATTGGACCATTAAGGTAATTATTCAAATAAATATTTATTAAATAATCAATAATTATTAAAATTGAAACGAGACAAGTAGACCTTGGGATCATCGAAATCACCAGTCTTCACAACCCCCTTTATCTTCTTGCACTGACTCCACACATCACATATTACCTGAAAATATTTTATTTTGAAAGCATGAGACTTTGAAAAGTCTTAGTAAGTTTCACACAACTAATACAAGATATATACATTGATAGCTAAATTACTGCATCAACTATCAAAAAAGGCAATTACAAGATTTCTCCAAGATATTCATGCATCCATAATTCATAAACAAGTAAGAAATAATAATATCAAGCATCTATAACATCAATTCTAAATGAGATCAAGATATTTATCAATGAGCTTGAATCCATAAAATTTCAGAAACAAAAATAAAATACAGTAAAGTGAGCAAGTATATTACGTTTCACTTGATTATTTATACCTATCGAGTATGTGTAGGACTAACACGAACATAGTCCAAACTACTCAAGGTGTTTATTATGTCATGTATTTTAATTTTCCCGAGTAGCTGGTGAGTTGCATACTTCCCCAAGAGCGGAGTCAAATTGTGAGAGGTAGCGGTGTGCTTTGAGAGAATCTACCTAGGGGCTATGGCCTCAGGCAGCTATGATGATCATGATTACTCACTTATACAGAAGTCCAAGGGATATGCCCACCTAGGATAAAAGTAGCAGTCCTGGTCTCTCTAAATTCTCTGGGTTAGGGGACCGTCGAGGTATTGCCCCTCGCAACTCAATAAAAATAAAGACCCAAAAAGTTCCATACTGCCTACCCTCTCTCCAAGGACCATTCCAGTTCAATATACCTCGGTAAAGACATACCTGAAATCCTACTCTGGGTTATCTTTATTTATTGGGCCATAGGTAAATACAACTACTATTTAAGCTAGTGCATTGTCATCTCACTATTCTCTCGGTTGGAACCATAAATTCATAATTTATCAAGCACACCAAGTGCCCATGTAATCCCGTGGGATTTCTACTCATCCTGCATACATTTAACAAACACTACATTTCAAAGCACAACATGCATTCTCATAACAAGAAATCATGTCAACATACTATTTAACAATTAAATTATGTAGTATCATAATATTTCCAATATTCAGGAATGAGCATGCAATAATATCATAGATATATATCATTCTGAATTCGCATATATGGCCAATATGCAATAAAATCAATATGTTTATATTCATCTTTTACATGCTTTGTACTTATAAACATGCTCATAATAAGATTATCATAAAATTACATAATTAAACTACCATAATTGAACAAATTCATAAATCTCAATTACAATATATGTATGAACCATTTCCTCAGAAACAAGCCATCTTTACACCATAACCATAACTTTTCAAAAGCAATCAAACTCACCTTTATCTCTATCATAAATATTTGTATCAGATTTAAAGTGATTCAAAAACTGAATTTATGAAAAGTTTAGGAAAAATATCAAAATCTAATTAAAGCCATAAACACGTTTTTTTTTTATAAAAGCTCTTATAAACTCTCACCGAGCAAATCAATATGACTCTAATTTATATATTGACTTTTCAATTCTTAAATCATAACAGACCTAAATAAAATATTCATGATAATATAAAAATTAAACAACTCACTGCAACTATTCTGTAACAAAAAACACATAAGTCTTTTTCCCTTATCCAGGCCCCCATAAACCCAAACCGGAAAGACTTATATATTTCTAATTGTGTTCAGTTGTAATCATGTTTAAACAAGACAAATTCACATAACTTAATTTAGTTCATGTTGTTCAAACTTGTAAACATTCACATCTCATCAACATATGCCTTTGAAAGAATCAAAATCTGAGAACAACTCCAAAACCCTAAATCAAATTTTGAGAAATCGAGGTCTTGAGTGTCATACGAAGAAACCATAAGAAGATTTAACAAATTAACATATTGAATATGATCATCTAACTAAGAGTACTTGCTTTTAGAACCAATCAAAATAGTTAATTCACAAGACAATAGAAATTGAGTCATGTCATACATATACAACTCACATAATCCTTCATTCAGATATTCTCACATGTTTAGCACTTTATTTTGATTTCATGGGGTTTATAAACACTGATAATATGTCATACATGTCAAAAATATATTTAAAACCCTAAGGTCCACAACCGTTATTACTTGAACACAAGCATAAGTCTTTATGGAAACTCATATATTTGTTGACCCATTTTTATAAAATATGTTAAGAATAACCAAACACATATAAAATTGTGATATTTTTCTAGTAGTTATCTGTACCTGTCAAGAACAACATCCAATAAACATATCTTAAGAATAATAAATACATAAATAATTAAAAATCTTTTATGAAACCCTATTCTGACAATTTTGATCCAAAATTTGTAAACTACAAGATTTTCTTCAAATTAATGTATTCCTTAGAATTTATATATTCATCCAAAATATTTATAAAATATTTGGAATCATTTTTCTTGGGTATACACATCTTTTATCAGAGATGGATCAAAATAATCCTATAACCGGAGTCAGAAACTGGGGCTCTATTAAAATAAATGTTTCTTCCTCAATACGAGTAAAAAATAGATGAAACAAGAGTCTAAATTTAAGATCAAGATATGTAGATCATCATAGTGAATTTATTTAGATTTTTGGGGCTGATATTAAAAAAGATATTGATTTATTTCTAAACTAATTGAGAATAATATATCAAACATCTTAGATTTTGGTTTCTTAGAAAATGTTTTGTAAAAACTCTTTTTAAGATCATAAAGCCTTTAGAATCTTATTATTTTAGATTTGATCTGGCTTAATATGCTTTAACTCATGAATAACACCATAAAAAAACATGTTATGATTGAATCAAATATGAAACCACAACGAAACCCTAATTAGGCATGTTTTTAAAAATCATTTTTATGGGAAACCTACTATTTATCTTTTTTGAATCAAATAAATAAAATTTTCAATAAAAAACATGTAAAATAGATCAAAACTTGTAAATATACTGCTAGAAATTAAAATAATATAGATCTACATGCTTCATGTATGTAAAGAGCATTGGCTACGTAAATCTTATCTGAGAATTGATGGATCTCTTAAAGCAAAAAAGGGAAAATCAGGTAGTCCGATCTCTACACAACCACAACCACCAAAGTATGTGTAGGTTTAATGGCTATTGAAAAAGTTCCAAGAAGAAATAAGAAGGAAGAAGGAAGAAGAAAGAAGAGAATGTTAGATGATTCTAATGAGAATGGGAGAGAGAATTAACCATGTTAATCCTCCTCATAAGGGCCTCTATTTATAGATGGACTTAGACAAGAGTTCCATATTTAATATAAGAAGTTAATATTTATTAATCTTTTTTTATTAATAAAATAAAAAAACAAATTATGAGTCTTAATTCATTAGATTTCAAAATTAATTAAGATAGAGAAGAAAAGTAAAAACTTCTTACATTGGCTTGGGCGCCAGTGACATGGTAACCTTTTGTGCCTCCTACAAACCAAAAGACTCAACAAAATTTGATGTTTAAATAGTCGATTTTATAGCCCTCAAAATATAGATCGTCGTACTAGTCTTATATTTAATTGTATGCACATAGATTGACAAAAAATTTTAGTCGATGTCGAAACATTATTTTTTGACATACAATTAGGCATAAACTTTGGTCGATGATAAAATGCTCAAATCAACACCAATTGGGGCATGCAGATAGTCGATTTTGATACCCTCAAAATGAGAAATATCAAGATTGAATCCGATTTAATAAGTGATCCATTGATCTGCTAAAATTTCTGTTGAAACAATAATGATGTTTGGAGCATCCGATACTATTGGTCAAATCTAATGAAATTAGATCCAAATATTCTGAGTTATATCCAATTCAATCAATCCTTAATTAAATCTAAATTCAATATCCATAATCTAAAAATATACAAATAATTTATTTTCTTATTTAGTTCATATATTTTAAAATTTTTAATTATTCTTGTAATGTTCTTGATACTTAATTTTATAATAATTCGAAATCAAGAAAATAAAAAAAATCAGGAATTCACAATTATAGTCATAAATGCACTGATAATTCATCATTTATTTATTAATTATCAAGAAAAAATCTTGGGTTATATATATAACATAATATATATAATATATAATATAAATAACATAAGTTTTATATATATATATATATATATATATATATATATATATATATATATATATATATATATATATATATATATATATATATATATATATATATATAGGCCCGACCCAGCCATATTAGGCCCATGGGCCTAATGGGAGGGCCGTGGTTATTGGTTTTCCCAATAGGCCAGCCCATCATTGATGGGACCGGTCGGCCGGTCCATTAGCGGGTCAGGCCAGCTTGATGCCCACCCCTAAGGTTGAGTGAGTTTTTTTTTAAACATAAAAAAAGAATAGGTTGGATTATTTTAACTAGTGTATTTCAATTAGGGGTGTTAACGGGTTGGATTTGGTTCGGACCCAAGTGGAACCATACTTGGACCATGTTTTTAGGTATGGTATCAGGCCTAGACCCAAGTTTAGTCAGGTCTACTATAAGAGAAACCATACCCGGATCTTATACGAACTACATGAACCATACTCGGACCATACCCGGTAGAATAATATTTTTTATCATTTTTACATTGAAAAATTACGGGTCTTAATCGGAACTCAGGTCGGGCCCGAGTCTGGTATAAAATTTCAGAAACTATATCCGGGTTCATGTATTAATCGGACCTTCATGTCTGAACCCGAGTCTTAATCGAGTCTTCTAATTTGTCACGACCCTCTAGGGTTTGGTTCGAGTCGGGTTCAGGTAAACCCGATCCATTGACACCCTTAATTTCAATAGGCCTGGTGTCAATGTTGTCAATAATTGGGCCACCAATTCAGCTGTATCGGTCGATATCGATACTCAAGTGAATTATTCTGTATCGGCTAAAAATTTTTTTTATGTAGCTATTGTAGCGTGATACATGTTAAAATCATTAAAATAATAATAAACATTATTTTTTAGTATTTTTGTATTTATTTAAAAGATAACCTATTCAGGGTGAATCTTATTAATTTTATGCCGATACGATGCGTATCGGCTCATACGCACCGATACTGATAACATTGGGTAGCGTAGTTGGAACGGGCCTCGATTGTTAGACGGGAAGTCGGGGTTCGATTCCTGCGGGCGTTATTCTGTTGCGAAAACCGAAGTCGGTGGCTCTATGGGGTAAGGGGTGCGCCCGGGTTTACACCCCTCTGGGGTGGTTTTTTCTGTAAATTACTCAAAAAAATCACAATCACACACAACACTCTTCTTCTGCTTCGTCGGCGCTGGTTCTTCCAACGCCACCCACCCACCCACCCTCTCTCCCTCTGCAAATTCCCCCACCCAAACAACGGAACCCTAATTGTTCATTCTTCCCTTCATCTGAAACTCGATGGCTTCTTTGGGAATTCCTTCGTCTCCCAATTCTTATCAACTCCGACGCCGCACTCTCTCGCGTTCTTCCCCGGATTCCGTCCGACGGAACTCATTAATTTTCCGGCAAAGTGTTCGTCCGTTGTGTTGGAGGATCCATGCGAGTTCCGTCTCCGGAAGAGGAGACGGCGACGTTGACGTGAGCCCCGACGGTCGGTCGTGGATGGAGCCAGAGAAGGGCTCCGCGGAGTCGTTCTCCGGCTGGTTCTCGTCGGACTCGGGATCGGAACGGCGGCGCCGATTCGGAGGTAGGAGTGATTAGTTGTGGACGTGCTTGACATTTGGTATTCGTGAATCGTGATTTCGAGTAGTTACTCGGTTTGTGCTTCAATTTGGTTTTTGTGGGTTATGTGTGTGTTTTGGTCGAGTCTACTTCTTTGGTTCATTTTTCTCGTCAGAATTTGGTGTTGGCTCTCTGTAATTATGGTTTGGCTTTAGGGTTTTCCTTGTGTTTGATTCACTTTTTGGGGTCTCGGATATCTTGATTTTGTTGTTTTCTTGGCATCTTTAGATTGGTTATGTGATGCGGCTGCGGTTGCGGCTGCCCAATTGGTTCTTCTTGCTCGGTGCTGGTTGCTTTTGTATGTGTTCACACTTTGCGCATTTGCAAATGTGTTTGTGAGTCTTCGCTGTGATGGATACTTTGAAATCTTCTATGTTTCGTGCTGCATTTGCTTGAATATGTAGGATGGCTCATGTTGGCATCTCAAATCTTGGCTTCCTGGGGTTTGGTGAGGCAGTTCGCAGATGTTTGTAGTGTTGTTAACCAGTGGTGATGTGTTAAGACCACCTTGCGGCTTACTCTTTTGTTTGTTCTCTTCACTGTTTCATTGCTGATCTTTCTTACTTTCATACGTAAGAAGAATGAAGAGAGAGAAAAATGGGAGACATTCTTTGACTCACTGAGCTAAGTGGTGAAATTAGGACGTGTTTAGGAAAGATGTGATGCTTGAGTTTCTGCACTGTCTTGAAGATCGGGATTGCACAAAAGTGGCTTTTAAGTTTTTTTGGTTATAGTTCTATATGATTTTTTGAAACATAATAACAAAAAAGAAGAATCTGTGCTAAATCTAGCTTATATACTTCTTGAAAGCTTAATAAGGCTGCATGGAACCTCATTCCTCTGCGTGGTTTTAGGAATTCTGCAAACAATGGTTGAGCTTGTTTCTCAATAGGTCTCCTCAGACGATTCCATGTTTATGTGCAATCCCCTTTTCATTGATGATGTTGTTCTTATCTTCGTTTATGATTTTTCTTTTGTGAGAAGTTATTTTTAATAAACATTGTAAAATCTTAGTCAAACAATAATGTCTTGGAGAAGTGCGGTATGCTGTTAAATTGAAGCAAGAAGTCACCATAAGTAATCTCTATCAGTTGTCATGATCATAGCTGGGATTGGTTAGTTAGAAGTTTCTCTACTTTGCTCTGTGATGTGCAACCAACAGCCTGGCATCACAAGAGTACTGGGATTTCTTTAAGTTCAAATGGTCTCTACCCTAGCATACTGGAATATTTTGGTTATTATGTACAACATATTTGTGGAGCCAAGCTAACAGATGGCATATGAAGAATTCAATACTGATGGTATATTCTGCTTGTGAAAAAACACTGGTGGATGAAACATGGTTAAGAGACTTGTCACATCTCACAGTTATGGCACTGGACAGTTGCACTTGTTTGGTACATCCAGTTGAGCTCATGCTGTGGGACTGCTTGTGATATCCAACAATAGTGTTTTTCCAAATTATTTGTTTAATTTGCATCCCCTCTGTAACATTTTGTTTTTCTTATGTGTCTTCCGGGGTTTGTCTGTTTGGTGATCTCAAAGATTAAAACAGATGTTATTTGTGATAAGTTCTTTTACTTTTTTTTTTCCTTTTTTTTATAGCTAATCCTTCTGGGAAGGGCATCGATCATTAATATAATATGGAGTTACCAAACTTGAAAATAATTAGGAGTTGCAATTCAATCATAACCAATGGTAGAATGATTCCAATATGGTGTTTTGTCATCTTTATGGATCATTGTACCCGTGATCGGTGATTCCTCGGCTAAACATCGATGAATCGCAATATGTTAGCAGGCTGAGTTGGTGACCCTGATTTGCAAGGAAAATCGAGACATGACCAACTCATCAATAGACCTAGGTGATAAATGGCAATGTATTGCCATTCAATTGGGAAGTGGTTTTTTGCGTCGAGAGAGAGAGAGAGAGAGAGAGAGAGAGAGAGAGAGAGAGAGAGAGAGAGAGAGAGAGAGAGAGAGAGAGAGAGCTTAATTTAACCTTTCCAATACCAACTACAGGATCAAAAGGTTACTATTTGTTGATAAAAAAAAGGGTTAGTATTTTATTATATAATTACAAATCAAAATTTTGAAAATGACAATGTGAAGATAAATCTGAAACTAAAATGAATATGAATATAAAACTAAATAGTATTTTATGTATGTTTAAAAATATTAATATAATAAATTTAATCAGTATAAATTTAAAATCAATAGCATTTATGTACATTAAAAACTATTAATCTTGTATGTCTGATAGTAAAGTTAAAACTAATCATTTTTGAGAGTTAAGTAGATTATATATTATTTGCTTTCAATTTCATTAATTTCAGTATTTTGTTGTCACAGATTCTACATATTGGTTTTATTCTTTTTAATTGGCATTTATTTATAAGTAGTGTAGTTTTGACATGATGGTATTATATAATTAAAATATTAACATGCCACCAATTTTAAGAGTATAATTAGATCATTTTTATTATTTATATTTTTAAAATTAGCTATTTATGGATTGTAATGTAATATTCACAATGTTGCTGATCAATCATGTTTTGTGAGTTGACGAGAAGTTTGCATGCCGTGTTTGACCGTTTTTTCTCCCGATTAATCACGATTTGCCGAGGAAGGCAAACTCCAAGTAATGGCCAAGGAGGAGTTTAGCTACTATGTTTTGGTCTAACTTCGGTTAACTTTCTGGTCAGGCTCTTCTCATCTTGGTAAGAGCTTCCAAAACTGACTTCATTAAAGTCCATGAGCTGTTCTCCAAATTATCTTAGGTCATAATTCCAGGCTAACATTCTGTCATAAGTTATTTTGTGCGTTGGCTAAATATTGAATCCACCTTAAGCAATACACAGCTTCGTTTACACAATAAGATTCAAATATCCTACCAATATTCTTTGTGTTGCATGGAGAAGCAAATTGGGCAAAAACAGTGGCTTATTACGAACTGACCCGTCTTGTAATGATTGCTTTTTTCTTCACTTGCTTTTGCAAATGGTCATTCCATTTACCTGCTTGTGATAGAATATTAACTTTTAAAAGCAAGTAATTGTGCTTTTTATGCACTCTATTGTAACTCTATTAAAACTCAGATCAACTCTCATATGGTCGTGGCCAGAATCATCATGTGAATGAGTTTATTTTTTAAAAATACGGATACTTTTCAAATCACCCAAACTTTTTGGTCACCAAAGTTTTCTTAGTTTTTGAATACCCCCAAACTCTTGTCTTGTTTAAGCAAACAACCATGAGTTAACTGTAATCAAATAACATGAGAGAGTACAAAAAATACAAGAGGGCAACAAGCCAATAACACACGCCACCAAGGGCAATACAAAAAGCCACCAAGGCCAATAACAAATGCATTAAGGCAAAGAGAGAATGAGAACAAGAGAACAACACATAAAAAATATAGATATTTATTGATGAATAATACTCACTAAAGGCATACAAGATAATGGTAGAGGCCATATATATATATATATATATATATAAGATAGGGAATAAGAGAGAGACAAGTTAGCCATTAGGAGTGCCTAATGGCTAGTCAAACTAGCCGTTAGGCACTCCTAACCCAACAGCTAGTAGATAAAAAAATAAATAATAAATAAAAATTACATTTGGAAATAATTACATATATATATATATGTATATGTATAATAAGAAAATTACATATTTTAACATTAACCCCCTTTAATGTTTTTGTTGAAATGACAATTTACCCTTATAAAAAGTAACTAAAGACGATTTTTGTTTCGACCTTTTCACTCGTTCTTGTCCCAACAACTTCCTCTCAATCAATAAAACTGGTTGATAATAGACATTTGGTATGTTTTTGAGGTCGAAAATAAATTTATAGTGAGCATGGGGGGAAATTATAAATGCACTTTTATAGAGGTGACATGATAATTTTGACTTCAAAATCAACAATAATCCAAAATTAAATCAAGGGTGGTCTTGATGAGGGTTTCTGCTTAAAAGTGGCAAACATTTGGGGGTGTTCAAAATATGAGAAAACTTCAGTAGATATAGTAACTAGGACCAAGCGTTTGGTGGACATTGAAAATTGTCCAGTAATAACAAAAAACTGCTGTATCATGACAAAGTCGTCCAATTGGTTCATGTTGATCTGATTTGAATCAAACCATGAGAAATCAGTTGAATAGGATTGGATGTATCTGAGTCAGGTTGTTGTAATTTCACAAATTATGTTGAATTATCATGTTTCATCAAATCTAACATCATTAGACTGGTGCAGACCTTTTCTGTTATAGGCCCTACACCCTTTCTCGCTAGAAATTAAATTATTCCTTTGATGATCAGCTTTGACTGATTATTGATTTAGCTAGATTAGACATGATATTTGAAGCTTTTTGATCTATTTGTTTGGAATTCATAAAGTTGGATATATCAAATTGCAGATTTGTAGTGGTCTAATGACACTTGTTTAGTAGCTTAATCTCAGGGATTGTGACAGCTGGTGCTGCTGGTGTTATACTTGCTGCTGGGGTTGCTTTTGCATCATTGTCTTTAGGCAAGAGGAGTACTGATGGTAAGTAAGATAACTTAGTTTTATCAGGCAGTATGTCTTATTCTTATGGTTATTTAACATATTTTCTGTATGGAATTAGTTTAATAATCTTAAGCTGCCTAGCTATAACTTTGAATTTATTTACGAAATCCTTCTAAAGGTAGTTTTGAGTCTTTTGACA
Source organism: Nuphar pumila (assembly GCF_984573655.1). Classification (NCBI taxonomy): domain Eukaryota; kingdom Viridiplantae; phylum Streptophyta; class Magnoliopsida; order Nymphaeales; family Nymphaeaceae; genus Nuphar; species Nuphar pumila. The sequence goes on along the minus strand of NC_143261.1, from coordinate 85,368,797 downwards.
ATAATTTTGCTTCTAGGTTATTTGTTAGTTTTCCATAGTTACACACTATAGCATGTATTTCTTTCTGATCCTGTTGCCTTCTCCAGGTGTTAAAGAGCAGATGAAACCCTTGACTTTGCAGCAAGAAGCAATATTAGCATCTGAAAACAGCGATGAAGTTGATCAGATGGGAAATGAGTGCAAGTCTGTGTTATCAGATGAGAACAATGGGCTTACAGACAAAACCTTGTCTGGTTTAGAATGTAGTACAGGTACAACCAAGGACTCTTTTCCATCTGAAGAATATAGTGAAGCTTCTTCTGAAAGCAGACCTGATGAGGTGACCTCAACACAAACTGTTGAACCTGATGAGTCAAAATCTAATGTGGTTGAATCCAACAATCTTGCCGTTATTAGTGATGAAGTGGGAAAACAAATTCAACTGCACTCTGATGTTAATGAATTTTCTGTATTACCTGATTCAAATCTGGGAACATCTGATATGTCTGCTGCAGTTACTGATGATTGTCCTGATATGACTAGCTTAAAAACAATTACCAAACATGAATCCTCTGACATGGTAGACATGGACACAAGCAAAGAAAATATAGGCACTGATCATCCAGCTAGTTTTTCTATACCTGATATTGATCTAGTTAGCTCTCAGGAAGAAATTGTTGTCTCAGTGAAAATTGAACATTCCAATCTCCATACCAATGTGCCTTGTGTTTCTGGTAATGAAATTTTCCAAAACCCACTGACTTCTGAATTCTCATTACCTCTTGAATCAAGTGGTCATCAAGATTCCTCTTTGGAGTCTGATTTTGTTATGTCAACATCCACCTCAAGAGAGCAAACTTTTGACCTGGATGAATCAACGTCACAGTTTCCTGTTGATGATATTAATGCATCTCTCAATGGGAGCACTTTAGATGGGAACGAGTCAGTGGAGACAGTTGATACTTTAGAATCTTCTTTACATGGAAATGAACTGTACGCTAATGGTGTTTCTGAAACTGATAGAAGCAGCTCTTTCACTGTGTCACCAAGTCCTGAAAATACCTTTTCCTACGCTGGAATACCTGCTCCATCTTTAGTTTCAGCTCTACAGGTGACTCCTGGGAAAGTAGTGGTTCCTCCAGTCATTGACCAGGTTCAGGTGCAGGCTTTGGCAGCATTGCAAGTTTTGAAGGTATCCTATCATGTTACTTATGAATGGTAATAACTGAAGTAATTGCTGCTACAGTTCTACTAGAAACTGCTTATTTTTCTTGCTTTCATTTCCAGTCTATCCTTTGCATATATCAGTTTGTGAATTTTCTGGCTGCTACTTTAACATAAGCGAGATGGCTATCATCGCGGAGTTCTCCATTAATAACACTATATGGGGGTATAGTATGGGAATGGAGATGGAGTATCCTTGTGACATAGAGTGACTAATCTTTATTATCACAATTCTTTTACAAATTCCCATTTGAAAGGGGAGACCATATCTCTTGGAACTGCATAAGCTTATGTTGAACAGTTGTGTGTAAAGGTGGTCTCTGTGTGGTTGTTCTTGTTGAATAATTACCTGCTGGGGAAAGCCTTCTCACTGAACTACAGTGAAGAAACAATGTTTGCTTACCCTTGTAATGGTTTATGTTTTGATGTCAAATTATGTCAGAAACTTTGCATTCATTTTAAATTAACAGTGCACATTTTGTGCTCTTGATTTCTATAAACATCAAAATGGGAAGATAAGGAAAGAGAAGGTTAATGGACCGCATATCTCTTTCTGAAATTTTATTGTGGGCTTTTGAAATTATACTCTTTCGTTGTATTTGTTTACTTTTTCAATGAAAACCCTCCTTTAGAAGTAACTTTGTTTTTATAACTCTAGATCATAAGAACTAGGGCTTGCAAAATTTCTCAAATATGATAAGAGTATGACACTCTTCCCATCTAAAAAGATGAACTATCCCTCTGTTTGGGACCTTGTTGTGTAGGTAATCTGTTCTATGGTTATTACAAATACATTGATACCTCTCACTATCCATCCTTAGACACTGGATGTTCTTTGCTATTATATCTTGATGTTCCCCTTCTCCTAGTTCTGTCAGCATTCAACACATTGCTCATTTTAATTCTATTGCTTCATGCCCCTCTGCAAATGACATTCTGTTTCTCAATGCTATCCATGAACTTCATTTAATGTATTTCATTCATAATTCTGTCCCTGGCCTCAGATATCCAGCTCAATGTGCACATCTTTGCCATATCTGGTTTATCTTCCTTTTAGTTCTTTGTTGCACTGTTCTCTTAGAATTTTCTTTTAGTGCAAATTATTTTGGCAACTTTAAGCAGGGGCAAAGGTTTGCGTTTCCCATGAACTCTTTCGGGAGCTCAGAGGAGCATGGTGCTTCTAAGATAAATGTCATATGAGCAAGGGTTCAGTGAGATGTGTAATGAAGCAAGCGGAAAAAGATATAAGGAATGCTAAAGGATACCCAATATCCTATAAAGGACAGCCACAAGAGCAATCACAACAAACAAGTCAACAAGGGACAAATACAAAAGCCAACAAAGGGCTTACAAAGAAAAAAGGAGGATGTTATTGAGCATAAGGGCTTGGAAAAGCCTATCTTACAAAGGGGTGAACACCCCTATTTATACAACTAAAGGGGAGGCCATTGGGGGCTCCCACTAATCGTCGTTGGGAGCCCCCAACGGTCATATTAATGACCGTTGGGGGTCCCAACGACTCTTAGTTGGGACCCCCAATGCAATTCAATGAAAAAAAGAAAAGAAAAAAGTTCAAAAAATAAAAATAAAGAAATAAAGAAATAAAGAAAGAAGAAGAAACTAAAAAAATAAATGACAAAAATGCTCCTATTGGGCAGAAATACAAGAATACCCTTTATCGGTTATGAAGCAATATATATATATATACTTAAGTACATATGTTTTAACACCCTCCCTCAAGCTTTACGGGGAGATGACCGAAAGCTTGTTAAGCAGAAAGATATAGCGAGGAGCAGCAAGAGCTTTGGTGAAGAAGTCCGCCAACTGGTACTCGGATGTAACATATGGCAATGTGACAGTCCCTCTTAGATATTCATCACGCACATAGTGACAGTCCCTCTCAATATGTTTAGCATGCTCGTGGAAGGTGTGGTTGCTTGCGATATAAATGACGCTTTTATTATCGCAACACATCTTCGAAGGTGTAGAGATGACTATGCTCATATCACTAAGAAGACTGCGAAGCCACACAAGCTCCATCGTTGTAGTGGCCATTGCACGATATTCAGCTTCTGTTGAGGACAATGATACTTTGTGTTGCTTCTTGCATTTCTAGGAAATCATAGAGTCACTTAAAAACACACAAAAACCTGTAGTTGAGACTCTATCACAAGGTTGCCAAACTAGGAAGCGGAAGCGGGAAACGATACAGGAAGCAAAAGCGAGAAGCGAGGCATTTTAAAATTTATACGAAGTAGGAAGCGAAGTTTCAATTTAAAAGCGAAATATGAATAAAAATGGAGCAATATAGAATCAAACAAGAAACAAATAAAAACTAAAATAAAATTGATCATTCTTATATTTCATAATTTTTCTATAAAAGAGTTAAAATTTTGTTAAAATCTAACAATGATGGTTACCAATTTAAAGAAAATACATGGAAAGTCAGTGAAAGCGTGAGAGAAAATACATGAAAAAGATGAAAAAAAATGTGAGAAAAGTACATAGTATGCATAGACCATGTGTATGAGAAGCATAGAAGAAGCATGGGGGAATCAAGCTTCCCATGAAGTTTCAGAAGCGAGGAGTATCACGCTTCCGAAGCGAGTTTTCGGAAAGCAAGCTTTCGGAAAGCAAGCTTCCCACCTACCTAAAAAGCTTCCGGTAACTCGGCTCTATCATTGGGATTTCCTCCTCAATCAACATCAATATAAACAATTAAATCAAGTGACGAAGATGAGGAAAGAAAAACTCCCTTGGTTATAGTGTTTTTAATGTATCTGATGATTCTTAAGGTTGCACTCATGTTCACCGTTGTAGGTGCGTGTTGAAACTGACTGACTGAATGAATTGCATTAACTATGTCTGGCCGAGTGATGGATAAGTATGTCAGAGACCTGACAAGTTGACTGTAGGGATTAAGATCTTTAAGAAAAGTTTCATCTTCCAATCTCAATTTGGCATTGATAACTTCAGGGGTTTCTGTCTTCTTGTCATCTAAAATGCCGAACTTTGAACAAATGTCAGCTGCAAGTTTCATTTGAGAAAGAATGTACCCTCTGGGGGAGTACACCACTTCAATACCTAAAAAATATCTTAAGAATCCAAGATAAGACATGCCAATTTTTTTTTTAAACTTTCTTGATATCATTAATTCCCTGCTTATCACTTCCTGTGATAATCATATCATCTATGTAAAGCAGAAGAATAACTACCAAAGACCCTATACTTTTCACAAAAAGAGCAGTGTCAGTATAGCATGAACGAAAACCCAAACATGTCATTACATTACTAAATCTATCATGCCAAGCTTTTGTGGCTTGTTTTAATCCATATAAAGCTTTGTTGAGTTTAAGAATTTTATCATTACCAATACATACCCCTGGTGGTGGATCTATGTAAACCTCTTAATTTAGTTCACCATTTAAGAATGTATTTTTAACATCTAATTGATAAATAGGCCATTTTTTAATAGAAGCAACAACAACAAGTGTCCTAACACTAGTCATTCTAGCAACCGGGGCGAAGGTTTCCTCATAATCAATACCGTATTCTTGAGAGTATCCTTTAGCTACTAACCTAGCTTTGTAGTGTTCTAAGGACCCATCGCTCTTAGTTTTGACTTTATAGACCCATTTACAACCTATAGATTTCTTTTCCACAAGTAATAAAGTTATTTTCCAAGTTTTTGCTTTTTCAGGGCACTAAGTTCTAAGTTCATGACTTCAACCCATTGGGGAAAATTCTTAGCCTCATTATAGTGGGATGGTTCATAGAATGAATGTAACACAATTAGGCATGACTTATATTTTGGTGTTAGTGAATCATAGGAAACAAACCATGGTTGCCAGTCGAGGAAGCGGGAGCGGGAAGCGAGGCACTTTCAAAAATTTAGGAAGCGGAAAGCGTGGGACTACTTAGAAGCAAGTCACGAACCGTCTCGGAAGCGACCTAGGAAGCGAACCAGAAGCGAGGGGGAAGCGAAAAAGAAAAAAAGATAAAATAAAATGGTAAAAAGAGGGAAGCGTGCTTCCCCTAAATGGGAAGCACACTTCCCATAAAAGGGAAGCACACTTCTCATAAAAGGGAAACACGCTTCTCATAAAAGGGAAACGCGCTTTCCAAAAAAAGGGGACGCTTCCCCACGCGTTTTGGAAGCACGACGTTTCGCGCTTCCGAAGCACGTATCGGGGAAGCGTGCTTCCCCTACTATAGGGGCGCTTCCGGTAACTCTGAAACAAACCTATTAGGGGGATTGGAGATACGACTGGATCTTCTAAGTGAAGTTTTCTCTATGCTAGAATCTTGGGAGTATTTTTCCAAGGCATTCATGGGAACTTCTTGACCACGCCAAATATAGATTTGAATTGGTCTACTATCAATGATATCGTTTTCATGTATTATTTTATTAACATTATCATTTTCAATATTGTTAAGAGGAGTGTCCTCTTGGTCATTCACCGAATTTTCATTAGGAATCACTTCTTCTTGAGGAAGAAGATCAAACAAGAAAGCATATTCGCTTTCACTAATGTCTTTAGTTTTCTCAAAGCCATTTTCATTTTCCAAAAAGGTTACATCTTTAGATACACATAGTTTGTTATTTTTGGAGTCAAAGCATCTAAATCCTTTTTTATTTTCTCCATAACCTAAGAATACACATTCAATAGCTTTTGGTGATAATTTATCTCTTTTATGTGAACGAACAAAACATTTACAACAAAAAAATTCTTAACCTATTGAAATCAGATATTCTTTCAAATAGTTTTTCATAGGGAGATATATTTTGTAAAGATGATGATGTCATTCTATTTATCAAATAAATTGATGTTAGAACGACTTTGGCCCAAAAACTTTTTGGAATTTCTTTTGAAATAAGAAGTCCTAGTAGTTTCCAAAATGTGTCTATGTTTTCTTTCGGTTAAACCATTTTGTTGAGGAGTTCTAGGACAAGATTTTTGATGGCAAATTCCATTAGTTTCTAGATAATTTTGAAACTCGTTTGACAAGTATTCTCCACCCGAATCGGACCTAAGGATAGAGATATTACTTAAAAATTGTTTTTTGACAATCATATGAAATTTCTTAAAAAATGAGAAGACATCGGATTTTAAGTTAAGAAAATAAATTCTTACATATCTATAGTAAAGTCATCAATAAAAGTAACATAATATGAATATCCTCCTTTTGATATGACAGGAGAAGGGCCCCACACATCCAAATGAACTAATTTAAAAGGCCTCTTAGACACAAAGGTTCTATTTGGAAAATGAGTGGATTTTATTTTTCCAAAAATACAATCAACAAAATTTTTCTCATTAATTTTTTTTTCTAGAGGGAAAATAATACATTTTTGAGAAACTTGGATGTCCAAGTCTTTTGTGTCAAGTCTCAATATTTTTATCTTGGACATAATTACAAAAAGAGTTGGTGGGGAGTTTCAATTTGTTCATGTAATAGAGATCCCCCCTCCTATGGCCTTGCCCAATCTGCTTCCCGAACCAGAGATTCTGCACAGAGCAACCCTTATTTGAGAAGGCGATTTCACATCCATGATTGAAAATTTGAGAAACAAAGAGAATGTTTAAATTTAGTTGTGGAACGACTCTACCATTTGGCACAATTTTTTTTAAAAAGAGCTTAATGTTCAAAAACTTTTGATTTGTAAAGATGTTCCGTCGGCAGTTAAAACATAGGAGGTTTTTGAATTAAAAATGTAAGTTGGATAGCCCATTTTCAACCGGTGTCATATAAAAAGATGCTCCTGAGTCAAGGATCTAAGAAGACATACCTGAAGAAGAGGAAGACGCAATGGTGACACCCGATGTAGATGGAGATTTGAGTAGAATTTAAAGCGCCTCCGATAATTGAGCAAGAGAAAAGAAATCTTTTCCTTTGATTGAATCTTCCTTCCTTGGGGTGGTTTCTTCAACAGAATCAACTCTAGGTTTGGGAGCTTCATTTATCTTGGGACAATTAGGTCTTATGTGTCGCGGTTCTTGGCGATGATGGCATATGACTTTCTTATATTTACCATTATAGCCATTTTGCCTCCCAAAATATGGAGGCTTGTAGGTCTTAACATGGTTGTCGGGTTTGAATACGGTTAAGACTTCATCTCCTTTTATCATGCCAAGACGGGTTTCTTCTTGACATATTTCGGCAACCGCGTCTTCTAGGAGAAGAGGCTTAGATCTATGGAGGAGAGAAGATCTAACTTGCTCATAATCGGGCCTAAGCCCATGTAAAAATTGCAAAAAGTGTTCTTTTTCCATTTGTTCTCTTCTAAGCTCTACATCTTTACTAGCCACCCACTTGGGTTTTAGGAGAGAGAGCTCATCCCATAAGGGACTAAGAGAGCTAAAGTAGTCACGAACACACATGTTCCCTTGCTTAATGGTGCGAATCTTTTCTTGAAGAAAGAATTGTCTAGCGAGGTTTTTTTGTGTGTACATACTTTTAATGAAGAACCATGCCTCGTTAGCTTTCCGAAATTTGGCAATGTTTGCACAAATTTTTAATTTCACATTGTTCATAAACCATGCAAGTATCTTTGCATGTTTACTCTCTCAATCCTCAATCTTGGATTGATGTTCTTCAATCGCCTTAATTCGTGCACCTCCTTCCAAAGCCTTTTCTTGTCCTCCTTCTATTTTGGTAAGTTGAGGTTCCGAAACGGTGCCCATCACATAACCTCAAAGTTTTTTGCCTTTGAGGTTGTTCTCCATAACGGATGCCCATACCAAATAGTTTGTACCATTTAGCTTGAAAGAGAGATCTATCTTTTGTTCATCCTCCATGGTGATTTAGAGAGAGGATGAGCAAAGAGAGAGATACAAGAAAAACAAATACAACTTTAACAAGAATCAAGAGCACAATCTTGCTATGATACCATGTAATGAAGTAAGCGGAAAAAGATATAAGGAATGCTAAAGCATACCCAATGTCCTATAAAGGACAACCACAAGAGCAATGACAACGAACAAGTCCACAAGGGACAAATACAAAAGCCAACAAAGGTCTTACAAAGAAAAAAGGGGATGTTATTGAGAATAAGGGCTTGGAAAAGCCTATCTTACAAAGGGGTGAACACCCCTATTTATACAACTAAAGGGGAGGCCATTGGGGGCTCCCACTAAGAGTCGTTAGGAGCCCCCAACGGTCATATTAATGACCGTTGGGGGTCCCAACAACTCTTAGTTGGGACCCCCAATGCAATCCAACAAAAAAAGGAAAAAGTAAAAAAAATAAAAATAAAGAAATAATGAAAGAAAAAGAAACTAAAAAAAATAAATGACAGAAATGCCCCTATTGGGCATAAATACAAGAATACCCTTTATCGGGTATGAAGCAATATATATATATATATATATATATATACTTAAGTACATATGTTTTAACAAGATGGTGGCAGTTTGCTAGGTAATAGAAATTTGCTTTTTCTTTTTTTACTATCTTGAAAAATATCACATTTTTATCACAATTAACATGGTATAAGCATGTTTTAATGTTTTTATATTATTTATATTTTTATTTATCTTCTTTATACTTTTATATATGACAGCATTTTGCTGTTTTTTTCCTAACAAAACCTGTTTTTTTGAAATATCAGTGAGATTTTTCCTTGCCGAGATCTCCCAAGAAGGAGATTTGTTACTTTGGCTTGATGTATATTGTGCTTTGCACCAAACTAGTAAGATGGGAATGCAATAACTGTTAATATATATATATATATATATATCCATATGTATATATATAATCACACACACACATATATATATATAGTATGTTAATAGGTAATGATCTCTAGGGGCATTTTGGTCTTGTTATTTTCATGTAAGTAGTGACTGTTCACTAGGGACAGTATTGTATAGTGTAGGGGGTCTATATGACTGTCAGTCATAAAGAGTCATAAATATGACTGTTGGAATAGTGACTGCCTATGGGACTGTTCCAACAGTCATAAATATGATTGTTGGAACAATGAATGCCTCAATTAAATGCCCATCTTGGCTCTATATATAATGTCTTTCTCCTCTTTGTAATAAAAGGCTTTGCTTAAGCATTTGTGATCAATAAACTGGGTATTTTTTATGTTCATTTGGGTCTTTGTAACCTTGTATGCACTTTGTGCTTGTGTAGTGCCTTAGTGCTTTTGTGTTTATCCACTCTTGGATTTGTAATTGTGGTTTTGCATGTTGTTTTGTACTTTCGCATACTTGGTGACATGTATTAGAGCATAGGCTCTTGATCTTGTGGTGAATTCCTATTGGTGTTCGTGGTGCTCAAGCTTGTACCAAATCATCTTTTTGTGGTGCTAGAAGTTAGTGTTGTGCTCATGGCTCTCAAAAGACTACTCTTTCTCTCTCTTTACAATTATCCATAGCGGACCGTGATACTAATATCGACCTCTCCTTCAAGCTTAATGAGGCGAATTACATGATGTGGGCCTCTGCAATGGAAAACAATCTAAAGGGCAAGAAACCTTGGGGTTTCATCATGAGAACCATTTTCGAACCCCAACTCGTGTTGACAAAGAAAGAAAGAGATCTAGATAAAGCCCATGAAGGAGATGATCGTATCAAGGCCATTCAAGACTATCAAAATAAAGTGGAAGATTGAGAGAGTAATCATGCAAAAATTCTTGCATGGTTCATGAATAATGTTGACATCAAAATATTTGCCAACATTTTCAAGTTTCGAAAAGCTAATGAAGCTTGGGTATTCTTGAAGAGAATGTACACTCAAAAGGATCTTGCAAGGCAATATTATTTGGAAGAAAAAGGTCTGAACCACCAAACAAGGAGACGTGAATGTGCGTGACTATTATAGCACATTATCTCTTATGTGGAATGAATTAACTATTCTTGAACCCAAATGGGTTCACATTCAAGATATTCAAATGAGACAAGAGCAATTGGAAAGAGAATACTTCTAATTTCTATATAGTCTTCGTTCTGAATTCGAGCAAGTGAGATCCTCTCTTCTTCGTAACCTTTTATTTACCTCTTGAGGATGCCGTTGCCGAAGTATGCAAAGAGGAGACACATTTTGAAATGACAAGAGATAAGTCTTAGTTGTATCTAGGCTTAGTAACCATGTAAAAACTTATAGGCCTCCACACTTTGAAAGAAAAAATAACTATGGTGGGGGTAGAAGAATTGTATGTCATTATTGTAATGAGCCGGGTCATATTAAACCGGCTTGTCCAAAGCTTAACAACAAGGTGGCTTCAATTGAGGAATCTACTCCAAAGTGGGAAGCGCTAAGTAAAAGAGGAGGAGGCGATTCTAAAGACTATTTCTTCCTCTCTCAACTAAGAGAGGTCCTTCAACAAATATTCAAAATATCATCTACATCCGATGCCGCTATTGCTTCCTCTTCTCCTCTCGGTATGTGTTCTTGGATCCTTGATTCTGGTGCCTCCTTTCATATGACCCCTTTTGAGAATCCCCTTTCCAATGTATGTACCAATACAAATCTACTTTATGTTTCAACCACCGATGAAACTTCTTTAGAAATTAAAAGTATTGGAACTTTGGATTTAAAAGCATCTCAAACCTTTTTTTGTTTCCAAAATAAGAGTAGTTCCAAAACTCATTCTTAATCTTTTTTCGATTTCTCAAATTAGCCATCAAAGGTGTGAAATTATTTTCTCATCAAAAGAGTGTACGGTCCGAGAAGCGGATTGAGCAAGGCCATAGAAGAGATCTTTACTATATGAATTTTTTGTCTATTCCCTTTAAGTCATTTTGTAATCATGTCCAAGAAAAAAATATTGAAATATGACATAAGAGACTTGGACATCCTAATATTTCAAAGATGTATCTTTTCCCATTTGCGGAGACTTATTGAAATGAAAAAGTTATTATGTGTAAGGATTGTATTTTAAAAAAAATGAAATCCATTCCCTTTCCTCAAAGAACTTTTGTTTCCAAAAGACCTTTTGGGTTGGTGCATTCGGATATATGGGAACCCTCACCGGTCATATCAAAGGGCAAATACTCTTATTATGTTATTTTTATTGATGACTTCACAAGATATGCATGAATCTACATCTTTAATCTAAAATACGATATATTTTCTTGTTTATAAGAATTTCATATGATAGTCAAAAATCAATTTCAAAGTAACATCACCATTCTTAGATCCAACTCGGTCGGGTGGATAATATATGTCTAATGAGTTGCAAAACTTTTTAAAAGAAAATAAAATTTGTTATCAAAGATCTTGTCCTCAAACACCTCAAAAAAATGGACTAGCGAAAAGAAAACATAGACATATAATGAAAACCACTAGAACCTTACTTATTTTAAAAAATGTTCCTGAGAAGTTTTTGGCCGAAACAGTTTTGACTTTTATCTATTTGATAAATAGAATGCATTCTTCTTTAAACAATATGAACCCTTTTGAAAAATTGTTCAAGATTGTGCATGATTGCATGTATTTGGTTGTAAATGCTTTGTTCTTACTCATAACATAGATAAACATTCACCAAAAGCTATTGAATGTGTTTTTTATGGGTTGCGGTGAAAACCAAAAAGGATATCGTTGCTTCGATTATAAAGAAAATAAGCTTTATGTTTCTAAAGATGTAACTTTTTTAGAAAATGAAAGTGGATTTGATAAAAAAGGTAACAAAAATGAAGTAGACTATGTATTCTTGTTTGATCTCTTGCCAAGACATGAGGTTGCCTCATGTGAGTCAAATGATTGTGAAAAGTTTTTTATTGTGAAAATTCTTTAGATGATGACAATGATTTGTCTCATGATGTTAATTAATTGAATGAGAATTCTTCTCAATATATTCAAGTCTATACCCGACGTAGAAATGATACCCAAACATGTGCCTATGATAAATTTTCCCAAGATATTTCTATAGGTAATAGTCAAGGGTCTACTTTAGAAAACATCACTCTTAGGAGATCGAATAGAGCATCTATTCCACCAAGCAAATTTGTGTCTTATGACTCTCCAAATTATAAAGCATGTCTTCTTGCAATTCATTCACATTGTGAACCCTCTCACTATCATGAAGCCAAAGATTGTCCTCAATGGGTTGAAGCCATAAACTTAGAATTAAATGCCCTTCATAAAGCTTATATGTGGGAGATTGTTGATTTTCCTTTAATAAAGAAACCTATTGGATGTTGGTGAATTTTCAAAGTTAAAACTAAAAGTGATAGGTCTCTTGAATGATACAAAACTAGACTTGTGGCTAAGAGATATTCACAAGAATATGAAATTGATTATGAAGAAACATTCACTATTATAGTTAGAATGACTAGTGTTAGAAGTCTAATAGTCATTGCTTCCATTAAAAAATGGCCTATATCTACCAATTAGATGTTAATAATGCTTTTCTCAATTATGGATCTTCCTCCAGGATATAATATTAAAAAATGGCAAGACTTTAAAACTTAGAAAAACCTTATATGGTCTTAAGCAATCTTTTAAAGCTTGGTATAATAGATTTAATGCTATTATGATTGTTGAGAATAGGTGGTTTTAAGTAGAGTTATCTTTCATTAAGGTGCTTTTTGTAATTTAGGTCTTTATAATGGGGCTGTATTGTAATTAGGTCTTTAAGCCTCTCTCTATTTAACATAGAGAGGCCCTAATCGTATTATGAGTTCTGAGGTTTTCTTTGCAGCCGTCTCTCTCTCTTTCTCTCTCTCTTCTCTATTTCTAGGGTCTAGGCCATCGTCTACATGGTATCAAAGCTGTACCGACCGTGGGAGCGTGATCGTGGGAGTGTGATCGTGGGAGCGTGATCGAGTCTGATCAAGGCTCGATCGATCGTGGAGGCCACCAGATCTGTCAACAGATCTAATGAGTAAAAAGAAAAATACCTAATTAGGTCAGCGATGAAATTTTTTTTTCTGGATCTGTTGACAGATCTGATCACGCAGTTGGTCGTGGATGCTTGCTGTGAGTTCGCAGCTTCTTGTCGTGGATGCTTGCTGTGAGTTCGCAGCTTCTTGTTTTATCATTTCATGACTGCCTACTGTCTCGGTTTCGTGGCTACCTGTTGGGAGTCTGATTACTGTTGGTGATTTTACATATGGTTGGGGGCCTGTTTTGTGTATCTTGATATCGTGGTTGTGTGGAGTTTGATTGGTGCTGGTACTCTTTGCACTGAAAATGTTTTGTGTATCTTGATATCGTGGCTGTGTGGAGTTTGATTGGTGATATCTTGGCTGTGTGGAGTTTGATTGGTGCTGGTACTTCCTGCTTATTTTTTTTTCTCTCCAGCAATCCAACTCTTAGTGGTGTTGCTCGAGAAAAATTAATGATGTATTGTCAAACTGTATATGTCTGGGGAGCTGCCCCTGTTATGGAAAAATTTTTCTGCATATGCAGAAGTCGTGTTAGCTGTGAATCACTGAAGTGCTGAATTATCTGTCTGCTTGTGGGCTGCTGCTCACTACTGTAGTGGGTTTTTTTTTTATTGTTGTTCGTAAGTGAACAACTGCTGGTTGGAATATCAGTTGGCGTGTGGGTGTAACACGCGGGTTTTTTTTTTTTTTGCAGTGTGGAGACTGTCCAGTTTTTTTTTACCTGCAGTATGGCTGAAACTTCGAAAGGTGATTCAAAATTGGAACATATGGGAGAATATAAGGCATTTGCCAATCCCTTTTCGTACGGCTCGTCTGTGAGGTTAAATGAAACCAACTATGCCAGGTGGTCCAGAACATTTATGATGTCGGTATCTGGACATCGTAGAAAACATATCTTGTTGGAAGATGGACCCACTGAAAAGGTGGGAAAATATGTTACTTGGGATGAAGATAATGACATAGTCATGTCATGGATTATGAATAGTGTCGAACCCCATATTGCAGATGGTTTAATTTATTATAATACCGCCAAACAGATGTGGGACAATCTTCGAGATACATATTCACAAGAAACTAATGTGAGTCGTATCCTACAAGTCGAACAGGAAATATACAATTTACAGCAGGGAGATCAAACCTTGGCCCAGTACTATGCCTCCGTAAAAGCTGCTTTTGAAAGACTTAATGCTCACAGACCTCTCTGTTGTTCGAAACAAAAGGATCATCAAGAACAAACTATGGTTGCTAGGTTTCTTACAGGTTTATCTTCAGAATTTTCTGTTGCAAAAGTCCAAATGTTGACTGGGTCGGATGTGCCTACTCTTGCTGAGGCATATAACCGACTAAGCAGACTTGCTATATCTCTTCCACATTCTCAGCCTGTGACTCAATCTTCTGCCTTAGTTGTCTCATCTGGTTATGGACGTGGAAATCTTCAGAACATCAGAGGACGAGGTCGCGACCGAGGTGTGGGAGGCAGAGGAAAGCTTCAATGTACATTCTGTGGAAAATCTGGACATTTAGAAGATCGTTGCTGGGATAAGCATGGCCGACCAACCTCATCTTCATCAAAGTCATATGCTCTTAGAGCTAATACTACTTCTCTCGAGGCAACAAAGGCACAAGACAATATTTCTGCAAGTGACAGTAGTATAACCCTCAGTCGTGCTGAATATGATGAGCTGATAGCTCTTCGTCCTTTGAGCTCTACCTCTCCTGTTGCTGGTGTTGCCTATTCAACCGGAAATCTTCTTCATCCGACTGACAGTAAGTGGATTATTGATTCTGGTGCATCCAGGCATTTGTGTGGAAATTCACTTGTTTTTTCAGATCTGAAGGATATTAAGGCTCCGCTTGGAGTCTCATTAGCCGATGGGAGTACCTCCCCGGTTGTTGGTCAGGGAAATATTTCTATATCCTCCTCATTACAGTTGAAAAATGCTCTTCATGCCCCAAAATTTTCTCAGAGTTTACTTTCTGTGAGTTGTCTTGTAAAAGAACAAAACTGTAGAGTAATATTTGATCCAATGGGTTGTCATTTTCAGGATTTGCTGACGGGGAAGAAGATTGGTGGAGGCTATGAAGAAAATGGAATCTACTACTTACATCATCCAATGGGTACTGTGCATGCAGCAGTGGACCATTCATTTAGTCCTATTCAGTGGCATCGTCGTCTTGGTCATCCTTCATTGTCAAAGCTTCGTTCGGTCTTTCCTCAGATTCCCTCCACCACATCATTTCAGTGTGAAGCATGTCAGCTGGGCAAGCATCATCGAAGTTCGTTCCCTTCGAGTCAGAGTCAGTCTAGTAATAAAGTCTTTGAACTTCTTCATGCAGATGTATGGGGTCCTAGTAAGATTCCTACTAGGACTCAGTGTCGATACTATCTAGTTATTGTTGATGATTTCTCTAAGTTATCATGGGTGTTTTTAATAAAGGAACGATCTGATGTTCCAAATATTATCAAATCTTTAATTCTTGAAATAAAGACTCAGTTTGAATCGAGTGTCAAGATTGTTCGCACTGATAATGCTCTCGAGTTTAAATCAAAAAGTCTGTTACAATTTTACCATGATAGTGGCATCCAACCCCAAACTTCCTGTGCCTATTCATCTCAACAAAATGGGGTGGCTGAGCGAAAACATCGTCACCTACTTGATATTGCCAGGACCATTATGATCCAATCAAATGTTCCTGCGTTATACTGGGGAGATGCAATTACAACTGCTTGCTATCTGATCAACCGCATGCCTTCCTCTTCTGTGGGTGATCAAATTCCAATTCATATCCTAAAACCAAATACCCCTCTTTTCTCCCTCTTGCCCAAAGTGTTTGGATGTGTTTGCTTTGTACACAAACTTGGCCCTGACCGTGATAAATTAGCTGCTCAAGCTACAAAGTGCATATTTATATGTTATCCCAAAAATCAAAAGGGATATCGATGTTATGATCCTACTTCTCGCCGAGAGTATGTCAGTGCGGATGTGTCTTTCTTGGAATCCACTCCATATTACTCTAATACTGGTTCCCCGCTGCAGGTTGATCCAGCTGAGTCTTGCCCATTACCTATACCCCCTTTTCCCTTGGAATCCGTGCCCTCATTCCCGAACCACACTTCATCCTCTTCCAGATTTCATAATCCTCCATTGGTATATGTGCGTAGAGATCCACCTCCTCAAGTGCCTCCATCTTCTTCCCCTGAGGTAAGTTCTACTGACAATAATGATCTTCATGATGATGATAACAGGCCGATTGCTCTACGAAAGGGGACACGACAATGTACTTTATATCCCATGTCTCGTTTTGTCTCTGAAGCCAGAATTGGAAATCAGATGAAATCTTTTATTTAAGCTTTATCTGCTGAAGTTATTCCTCGGAACTATCAGCAGGCCGAGATTCATACTCACTGGAAGAGGGCTATGCAAGAAGAAATGGATGCCTTAATATCTCAGCATACTTGGGACCTAGTTGATTCCCCTGCAGATGCTGACATTGTTGGATGCAAATGGGTATATACGATAAAGTACAAATCTGATGGTTCCATTGAACGGTACAAGGCCAGATTAGTAGCCAAAGGGTATACTCAGACATATGGTATTGATTTCTTTGAAACTTTTTCTCCTGTTGCACGAATGGGTACCATTCGTCTTGTTCTCTCAGTAGCTGTGCAGCATGGTTGGAGCCTGTCTCAATTAGATGTGAAAAATGCATTTCTATATGGGGACCTATCTGAAACTGTTTACATGCAACAACCTCCAGGATTCGAGGTTGAGGGGGAGTGTCAGAAGGTGTGTAGATTGAAAAAGGCAATTTATGGCTTGAAACAAAGTCCTCGTGCATGGTTTCAGAAGTTGTTTGAAGTAATGTCAGGTTTTGGCTTTAATAGGTCAGCAACAGATCATACACTATTCATAAAGAAAACTAGCTCTGGCATAGTGGTTATGGTGGTATATGTGGATGACATCATTCTTACAGGTGATGATGTGAAAGCTATTGAAGCCACAAAGGCTCATCTTCACAAACAGTTTGTTACAAAAGACCTTGGTTCACTCAGGTATTTTCTGGGTATAGAAGTTGCCAGGAGCCGTGAAGGGATGACTTTGTCTCAACGAAAGTATGTTCTTGACTTATTAAAGGAAACAGGAATGTTGGGAGCTAAACCAGCAAATATTCCCATGGACCATAAAGTTCAGTTGTTTGAAGAAGGGTCAAAACTGGTTGATAGCAAAAGCTATCGCTCCCTAGTTGGGAAACTACTGTATGTAACTGTGACCAGGCCAGATATTGCTTTAGCAGTGAGTAAAGTCAGTCAGTTTATGGACAAACCTACTGAGGTACACTGGAATGCAGCTATTATGATTCTCAGATATCTAAAATCTTCTCCTGGAAAGGGGTTATTGTTCAAGAAAGGTGGACCTTTGGATATAGTGGCCTATTCTGATGCTGACTATGCAGGATCTGTAGTAGATAGAAAATCTACCACAGGATTTTGTGTGTTCCTGGGAGACAACTTAATCTCTTGGAGAAGTAAGAAGCAAAATGTGGTTTCGAGGTCTAGTGCAGAATCAGAATATCGGGCTATGGCCCAAACAACTGCTGAATTGATGTGGGTTCGTACTGTGCTTCTTGATCTCCAGGTGAAGGTTTCTTCTCCCATGACCATGATGTGCGATAACAAAGCTGCAACATATATAGCGAACAATCCTGTATTTCATGAGAGAACAAAGCACATTGAGGTTGATTGCCACTATGTAAGGGATATGGTTCAAGCGGGTCATATCACTACCCAATATCTAAAGTCGGAAGACCAAGTTGCATATATGTTCACAAAACCTCTTGCCAGACCAAATTTTTCAAAATGTTGTGACAAGCTGAGCATGATCGATATCTATGCTCCAGCTTGAGGGGGAGTGTTGAGAATATGTGGTTTTAAGTAGAGTTATCTTTCATTAAGGTGCTTTTTGTAATTTAGTTCTTTATAATGGGGCTGTATTGTAATTAGGTCTTTAAGCCTCTCTCTATTTAACATAGAGAGAGGCCCTAATCGTATTATGAGTTCTGAGGTTTTCTTTGCAGCCGTCTCTCTCTCTTCTCTCTCTTTCTCTCGTCTCTCTCTCTCTCTTCTCTATTTCTAGGGTCTAGGCCATCGTCTACAATGATGAAATTGGGATTTCAATCTTGCTATACCAACACTACTCTCTTTGTTAAGAATACAGGTATCAATATTGTTGTATTGTTGCATTGTTGCTATATATAGATGATATGATAATCACATGAAGTGATACAATGGGAGTCAATGAAATAAAAAATGTTTTAAAAAAAATTGATGTCTAACCTAGGATTTCTAAGATACTTCTTGGGTATTGAAGTAGCTTATTCTCCCAGAGGTTACATTTTGTCTCAAATGAAGTTAGTAACTGATATTTGTGCTAAGTTATGAATTTTCGACGACAAGAAGGTGGAGACTCTTGAGGTTGTGAATGTCAAATTATGACTTGAAGACGACTCTTCTTGAAGATCCTATGTCTTACCGTCAACTAATTGGGTCTCTCACCTACCTCTCTATTACCAGACCTGACATAGCTTATGTCGTTCATGCCGTCAACCAATTTCAACATGCTCCAACAATTGTGCACATGAGTGTTGCCTTAAGGATTGTTAGATATTTTAAAAATACAATAAGTGAAAGGCATTTTCTATCCTCATCCTCTTCTCTAGACTTACTTGCCTTATGCTGAATAGGAGGAAAATCCAAAATCATAGGATCTCAACCACTGGTTTTTGTGTGTTTTTAGGTGATTCTCTAATCTCTTAGAGGTGCAATAAACAACAGAAGGTCTCTTTATCCTCCACTGAAGCCGAATGCAGAGCAATGCCGACAACTACAATGAAACTAGTATTGCTAAGGAATCTTCTCAAGGATATGGTGTAATCATCTCATAACTTTCGAAGATGTGGTGCAATAATAAAAGTGTTATTTACATAGCCAACAATCACACTTTCCATGAGCGTACAAAGCCATTTCACTAAAGCTCTTTCTGCATTGCGATTTATTTTTATCCTTAACAAACTTTCAGTTATCTCACTGCAAGTTTTAGGGGGGTGTTAATATATATATATATATATATATATATATATATATATATATATATATATATAAGAGTTGTAGGTCGGGGAAGCAGGAGCGGGAAGCGATTCGCGAAGTGAAACTGGAAAGCGAGGCACTTTCAAAATTTTAGGAAGCGGGCAGCGCGAGACGACTTAGAAGCAAACCAAGAATCGTCTCGGAAGCGAACCAGAAGTGACATAAGAATCGAGGGGGAAGCTAAAAAAGAGAAAAAAATAAAAATAAAAATGAAAAAAGAAGGGGAAGTGTGCTTTTCCTAAATGGAAAGTGAGCTTCTCAATTTTTTTGGCGCTTTCGAGCACATTTCGGAAGCACCACATTTTGCACTTCCAAAATGCGCTTCGAGAAAACGCACTTCCCCATGCCCTATGGCGCTTCCGGTAACCCTTTTTTATATATTATATGTTATGTAATAGGTAATGCTCTCTAGGGGCATTTTGGTCTTGTTATTTTCATGTAAATAGTGATTGTCCACTAGGGACAATATTGTATTTTTGTCTTTATTGTATAGTGTAGGGGGTCTATATGATTGTTGGAACAATCCAACTAGTTGTTGGACTCTTGAAGCAGTGATTGCCTCTCTTAAATTGTTGGAACAATGAATGCCTCTCTTAAATGCCCATCTTGGCTCTATATATAGTTGTTAAATTGTATATATGTATATATATAATATAATATACGTATGTGTATAGAAATATACATATTTATCTATTATATATATGATATATATATATACATATTTGTACATATACTTATTATATATATATGGACCAATATGGACCATGGTTGGACCAAGTCAACCTTGTTGACTTGGAGCCCAACGGCTGATTCCAGTCGTTCGGGCCTTGGCCCCTTTTTCAAGGTCTCTCTCTTAGCTCTCCTCTTTCCCCCTTTTTATATATAAATAGGGGTCTATCCCCCTTGTAAAAGTATGCTTCTTGCATACTTGTTTCTTAAATAAAAGATTTTATTTTTATCTTTTGTGTATGCCCTTAGTGGCACTTGTGGTTGTGCTCTTCGTAGCATTTGTGATTGTGTCCTTGTTGACACTTGTGCTTGTGTATTGCACTTGTTGATAAATGATTTGTTGGTGCTTGAAGTTGTTCAACCCATTCTTACATGGTATCAGAGCTTGGTCCTTTTGAAGCCTATTTGAGGATCTTCTTAAAGTGTTGGTGATCTTGCAAGAGTTTGAAGTGATCGTGTGACCCATTGGAGTGCTTGTGTTCCACATTTTGCTCTCTTTTTCCTCCTCACTTCTTATCTTCTCTTTCTCTTCTGATTTCAATAATGTAATATGGACTTTTATTATGAAACACCTTATTTGGGGAAAAGGGTTATGGAGACTAGTAGATGGGTTCGATCAGAAACCTAAGTTAGTTCTCACTAAGGTAGAAGGCGAGAAAGATGTGCCTTTATCCAAAAATGAAAAAAACAATGTTATAACCTCTTTGTGAGAAAAAGTGTAAGGATTGGAGGATGAGTCATGCCAAGATTATGTCTTGGCTTATTAGTAGTATGAATGTAAAAAAATTGCTCGAGCCTTGCTAAATTTGAGTATGCTAACAAGGCTTGGGATTATCTTAAGACGATGTATTCTCTTAAAGATATTGCATATATATGCAATATGCAATAAAGGGTTCATACTATGGTCCAAGGGGATAAAACCGTTAGAGAATACTATGACCTATCCGAACTTTGGGAAGAATTGGCTTTTTCTAAAGCCAAAGTGACACTATCCTGAAGATATAGAACTCCTACAAAAACAAATAGATGCAGAGCATTTTTACAAATTCATTAACGGTATAAGATCAGAATTTGAATTTACAAAATCTATTATTCTCCATAGTGGAAAAGTGCCCTATATTGAAGATACTATAGAAGAGTTGAGTATGAAAGAAAATAGTTTGAAAAAGCATGTAAGCAAAAGTGAAGATGACTCAGTCTTAGCCATTTCTAGACCGGCTAACTATGTTTGTACATATAAGCCACCTCATTATAAAAGACAAGGAAATGACTATGATAGAAAAAAAGCTATTTGTCATCACTGTCATGAATCAGGATACATTAGGCCCAAATGTCTTAAACTGAAAGGGGCATATGAGAAGAAGGTTACATCGGTGGAATCTTCAAGAGACAAAAGATATTTTTACATCGCAAGATTCATCCATTGGGAGTTTATCTTTGGCTCAATTAATAGAAGTGTTTCAACCTCTTCTCAAAGGAGCATCTTCCTTAATTAGGGTTGTTGCTTCATCTTACTTTGATCCCAGTAAAATTTCTTGGCTTCTTGATTCTAGTGCATCTTTTCATATGATCCCAAACAAATATTTTATTTGAATATCATAGCAACTCAAGTGTGTCAAATGTTTTCACAGCTGATGGCACATCTCTTCAAATTTAAGGAATAAAGAACTTTGAAAAAGATCTAATAAAAAAACTTTCCAAAAGTTTGTTACATTCTTAAACTAAACTTAAATCTTTTATGTGTCTCAAATTTTCGATTATGGTTGTAATATTTTCTTATTTTCAAATGAATGTTTAATACAGAATCGCCTGTTAAGGAAGCTGATTGGGCAAGGCTATAAAAAAGGGGGACTCTACTATATGGACTTTTTGGAAATACCCAAAGATGCTTTTTGTTGTAATATCCAAAAATTGGATTTAAATATATGGCATAGAAGATTAGGATATCCAAATGTATCCAAAATTCAATATTTTTCAAATTTGGAAAATTTTTGTAATCTTAATGATTTCTCTTGCGAAGCTTGTTAAAATCAATTTTGAGTTTTTGGTTGCAAATGTTTTGTATTAACCAACAAAAATGACAAATATTCACCAAGAGCCATTTTGTGTGCCTTCTTTGGCTATGCTGATAACCAAAAAGGATACCAGTGTTATGATCCTAAAAATGGAAAATTATATATATCTAGAAACGTTACCTTTTTGGAAAAAGAAAATTACTTTGAAAAATATCAAGTTAAGGAAATAATTGAGTACTCTTTTTTATTTGACCTTGGATTCAACAAAGATGTTACTGAATGTGACTTTGAATATGATTTTGAAAATGTTATTGAATCAAGTGAATCAATAGACAATGAGTCTCATGATGATCAATCTTGCTTACAATATTTTAGACGAGGTCAAAAATTTTCATGTGCACTTGAATTTTTTTTAATTTAAATGAAAAGAAACTGCAACCTAGGAAATCATCTCGAGTCTCACAACCTCCATCTAAGTTTGTATCCTATAACTCTTTTTCCTTCAAATACCAAGCATGCATAGCTCTAATACATTCATATATAGAACCCTTTTCATCCACTCAAGCGAAAGATCACTTAGAATGGGTTAAGGCCATGAAAGTGGAATTAGACGCATTAAAAAAGGCCCATACTTGGACTATTCAAGATTTTTCTAAGGAAAATAAACCTATAAGTTGTAGATGGGTATATAAGATAAAAACTAAGAGTGAGGGGACCCTTGAGAGATATAAAGCTAGGCTAGTCGTCAAATGATATGCACAAGAATATGATATAGATTATGAAGAAACTTTTGCACCTGTTACCCGAATGAGTACAATTAGAACTTCCATTGTAGTTGCTTTAATTAAAAATTGGCCTATATATCAAATAGATGTTAAAAATATTTTTTTAAATGACAATCTTGAAGAAGAAGTGTACATAGAGGCACCTTCTGGCATGAAAATGCCCCACGGGAAGGCTCTTAGTCTAGAAAAGACATTGTATGACTTGAACAAACTCCCTAAGCTTGGTATGATAAATTTAGCGATGTTATGATTAATATTAGTTTTAGATCTTGTTTGACTGACATAACTTTGTTTGTTAAGAATTCTGATGCAGGTATTGTCATTGTATTTTTCTATGTGGATGATATGATAATTATTGGAGGAGATAAATAGGGAATTCATAATATTAAAAATAGTTTTGAAATGATTGATTTGGGTTTTTTAATATATTTTTTAGGAATAAAAGTTGCTTATTTCTAAAGAGGGTATTTATTGTCTCAATCTAAGTTTGCTTTTGATATTATTCTCAAGTTTGGAATATTAGATGCCAAAAATGTTGACATTTCTGAAGTAACAAATGTCAAAATAAAGATTGATGATGGAGAGCCTCTGCATGATCTGACTCCTTATCGGCGCACTCTCTTAACGATTATTAGACTTGATATAGCACACATTGTAAACACAATTAGTTAGGTTTAGCACGCTCCTACATCTGTTCACATGGGAGTTGTTTTGCGTATTATTAGATATCTAAGAAATTCAGTTTCTAGAGGATTATTTATGTCTTTATCGTCTGTACTAAATTTGCTTATATATACTGATGCAGATTGGGGAGGTGATGATCCTAATAACCGATACTCAACTACAGGTTTTTGTATTTTCATAGGTAATTTATTAATCTCGTGGAGGTGCAAAAAGCAGCAGAAGGACTCCCTCTCCTCATCTGAAGTTGAGTACCGAACCATGGCTACAACCACAATGGAGGTGGTGTGGCTGAGAAGATTGTTGGCTGATACGGGAATCAAAATTCTAGGAGCGTCAAAGATGTGTTGCGACAACAAAAGCTCTATCTACATTGCCATCTATGTCACAGGGATTCGACAAAACAGGTGTCGCACCGGTTGCGGTCAACGCACCCAGGGTCATTTTTGTCCACTTTTTGGCGTTAAAAAAATTTCTCTGATGAAAAGGAGGATTAGGGCAATTTTTTTTGCCCCTAATCTCTCCTCTCCTCTCCCCCTGAGCTCGAGCTCTCTCCTATCGACGCCCCAGCTCCTCCTCTCCTTTTGCAGGTACGTACCCTCTCTCGCTCTCTTCTTGTGTCGGCAGGGGAGGGGCCGAGCCCCCCCTTTCGCTCCCTTTGTTTTCAACAGGTGAGGGGCCGAGCCCCCCTCTCGCTCTCTTTTTGGGTCGGCAGGGGAGGGGTCGAGCCCCTCCCCCCTCTCGCTCTCTTGTTGGGTCGACAGGGGAGGGGTTGCTCCCTCTGTTTTCGGCAGGGGAGGGGCCGAGCTTCCCCTCTCGCTCTCTTGTTGGGTCGATAGGGGAGGGGCTGAGCACCCCCTGCACCCTCTGTTTTCGATAGGGAAGGGGTTGAGCCCCTTCCTGTTTTTGGCAGGAGAGGGGCCGAGCCCCCCACCCTACTCTCTTTGATTTCAGGGAAGGGGCCGAGCCCCCCCCCCCCCCCCCTCTCGCTCTCTTGTTGGGTCGGCAGGGGAGGGGCCGAGCCCCCCTCGCTCTCTTGTTGGGTCGGCAAGGGAGGGGTTGAGCCCCCCCTGCTCCCTCTGTTTTCGGCAGGGGAGGGGTCAGGCCCCCCTCGCTCTCGCTCTCTTGTTGGGTTGGCAGGGGAGGGGCTGAGCCCCCCCTTCTCCCTGTGTTTTCGACATGGGGAGGGGGTCAAGTATAATTGATTTGAAAATTTGAATGTATTTTTTTTTTGTGTTTTCAGGATAAAAATGATGGATAAAGGGAAAGGTCTTGCGTCATCCTCATCCCAACATGTGAGTTCTGCTGCTAGTTTTGCTGATAGTTGCAGTGAGATTGATGATGTGGGGCCACTATGGGTACATGTAGATAAACTTGCAAAAACTGGAGAACGAGGTGGTGGAAACAAGAGATTTCAATGCAAGCTCTGCGAAAGAGATTTTGTTGGGTCTTACACAAGAGTAAATGCTCATTTGTTGAAGATATACCAGGACATGGCATTTCAACTTGCAGAAAAGTTGATGAGGCAATGTGAAGACAATATAAGAAAATACAAGAAGAATATGAGAAGAGAAAGGCAATGGCCGATTCTTCTGTAGTTAGTGTGTCATTTGCAAGCCACCAAGAAGATGCTAAAAGAAATGAAAAGTCAATGTAGGAGGTAGAGGAACGATACAAGCAACATTCAATACATATGGAAGAGAAGAATTGGATAGAAAAGTTAGGAGGTATTTTTATTCTGGTTCACTCTCATTTAACGCTGCTAGAAATCCTTATTGGAATGTTTTAGTAACATCCTTGGCAAATTGTAATTTGAGTGGTTATGTGCCTCCAAGTTCAGAAAAAATACGAACCACACTTCTTGCAGAAGAGAGGGCAAATGTGGAGAGGTTGCTGGAGATTAAAAAATATTCATGGGAGCAAAATGGAGTTTCTATTGTGTCTGATGGATGGACAAATATTCAAAGACGCCCATTAATCAATTTCATTGCTTATTCGCTTGGTGACCCAATATTCTTGAAAGCAGTTGATGCATCTGGGGAATATAAAAATGCAGAATAGTTGAAGGGATTGTTTATAGAAGTGATAAAAGAAGTGGGTGATCAGAAAGTGATACAAATAATTACAGACAACGCTTCAGTTTGTAAAAGTGCAGCGTTGAGTTTGGAGAGTGAGTACCCTCATATTTTTTGGACTCCCTGTGTAGCACACAACTTAAATCTAGCCCTAAAGAGCATCTGCAACCCCAAAGAAGAAGAAAATTCACAAGCATATGCTTTATGTTCATGGATTGAAGATTTAGAAAGAAATGTCAAAAGCATTAGGAATTTTGTTGTTAACCATCATCATGCTAATGCTATATTTAATAGGCATTCTGATTTGAAATTGTTTAAGGTCGCTGAAACACGATTTGCGTCCATCATTGTGATGATGAAGATGATTAAAAGAGTGAAGAATGCTTTGATTAACATGGTGACTGATGAAAATTGGACATTCTATCGTGCTGATAATGATATCAAGGCTCAAGAAATTAAAAAATTCATTCTTGATGATGAGTTTTGGGACATAGTGGTATAATTCATTCAATTTATGCAACCTATTTGGGAAATGTTAAGAGAAGTTGATAAAGATGAGCCCATGCTTCACAGAGTTTATGAAATGTGGGATAATATGATTGAAAAAATACAAGCTATAGTTTTCAAGCATGAATAAAAAAATCCTGCATTGGATGATTCAGATTTTTTTAATCATATTCATTCAATTTTAGTCAGAAGATGGGATAAGAGCAACACTCCTTTGCATTGCATGACACATTCTCTTAATCCAAAATATTATGCAAATAAGTGGCGGCTGGTGGTATTGGTCGTGTCCCTTCAAATTTAGACCCAGAGCTATCAAAACATAGAAATATGTGTATGACAAGACTTTTTCTAGAAGCATATCTTCTACATCAAGTCACACAAGAGTTTGAAAAATTTTCATCTTCGAGATTATATGGACCGACATTATTCGCGAGAGAAGAAGATAATATAGATCCTATCACATGGTGGTCAACATTTGAATCAGAAACACCTCTTCTCCAACGTCTTGCATTAAGATTGTTATCGCAACCTGCTAGTTCATCTTGTTGTGAAATAAATTGGAGCACATATTCTCAAATCCACAACATGAAGAGAAACAAACTCACCAGCAAGCGTGTAGAGGATTTATTATATGTTCATTCAAATCTTCGATTACTTTCGCGAAACAATGATGAATATAGGTACTAATTTGCTCTCTTAGTTATTTGATTATTTCTTAGTTTTCATTTAAATATACTTGTATTGTATTTAACATTTTCAAATTGGGTTTGTAACGTAGACAAGGAACATCCAAATTTTGGGATGTAAACCCAGAAGAGTATGACTTCGAGGGAGAACATGATTTCAACATAACAAACATGGATTTAGTTGAGCCCAATATTCCTTCTAATGATGCATTTGATGATGAAGAAGGAAATTATTAACGTTCATTACTTCATCAGGATATACTTTGGTATGTAATTTAGTTTTTTTATGCTTTACTTATTTAATTGATATTTAGGTCGATTTATGTAATTGCTTTACTTATTTGATTGATAATTTGATATTTAGGTTGATATACTGCATGCATGATGAATGATATTATGACAATGTTAATTGTTAAATGTGAAACTGTTAAAACTTTAAAATTATATATATATAATTTTTTTTTACATTTTTGCCCCTGCCGCACCCCCGCACCCGAGTTTTTTGGAAGTGCCGCATCCCCACACCCACACCTGCACCCATGTGACCTAGATTGCCATTAACAACACTTTTCACGAAAGAACAAAGCACATTGAGATGGACTATCATTATGTTCGAGAAGAATATCTCCGAGTCATTGATCTGCCATACGTTACATCTAGTACCAATTGGCAGATTTCTTTACCAAGTCTCTCTTTGCTTTTAGATTTCATTTCCTCTTAGGCAAACTTTCGGTCATTGTGCCGTAAGTTTGAGGGGGAGTCAAATTGTATATATATATGGACCAAGGTTGGACCAAGTCAACAAGTGGAGCCCAACGGCTGGATTTCCGGGCCCCTTTTTTAGGGTCTCTCTCTTAGCTCTCCTCTCTCCGCTTTTTTGTATATAAATAGGGGTCTATCCCCCTTGTAAAAGTATGTTTTTTGCATACTTGTTTCTTCAATAAAAGATTTTTTTTTTTATCTTTTGTGTATGCCCTTAGTGGCACTTGTGGTTGTGCTCTTCGTAGCACTTGTGATTATGATACTTGTGATTGTGCTCTTTGTAGCATTTGTGATTGTGTCCTTGTTGACACTTGTGCTTGTGTATTGCACTTGTTGGTAAATGATTTGTTGGTGCTTGAAGGTCTTCAACCCATTCTTGCAATAGTGTCTTTTTCCTCTTTGTTAGATAAGGCTTTGCTTAAGCATTTGTGATCAATAAAGTGTATATTTTTTATGTTGTTCATTTGGGTCTTTATAACCTTGTATGCACTTTGTGCTTGTGTAGTGCCTTAGTGCTTTTGTGTTTATCCATTCTTGGATTTGTAACTGTGGTTATGCATGTTGTTTTATACTTTCACATACACCGTGATAATAACATCAGGTTGTTGTAAGCCATTTTTGTTTCTTCAAGTGCTTTCATGGAGTTGCTTGGTTATGTTTTATCTTCTTAGCCCGTGATGTTCTTAGTGTTCAGCTTGTTGTAGAATGAAAGGATTATTCTATTTTTTATCTAAAGGTTACACAACAATACAGTGGATTTTGAGATGGTAATTTTTTATGTTAATGCAGAATAATTAAATGCTTAGTGAAAGTCTGTTCCATTTGAGAATTATATGTAGTGGTACTCATAGCTTTTGCATCAGTAGATGCCAATGTCACTCTGAGTGCACCTATCTTGACAGGTTATTGAGCCTGATGTCCAGCCAGGTGATCTTTGTACCCGTCGTGAATATGCCCGATGGTTGCTTGCTGCAAGTAGTGCTCTCTCAAGGTGTGCATGGTGACCTTTTCCTGTTGATTTATCAAATAGCTGCATCTTTCTTTTTTCAAGCATCATGAATTCAGGATGACAATTGAATGTTCCATACGTCTGCATCATTATTAGAGTAGCCAAGGATGCCTACGGATATTTAGTCCAGAGAAAGTTTACCTGTGGCCTTTTTTTATCCTAAAGCATTAGAAGCTAATGAGTAAGATAAAAACAAATTAGTTTCAAACTGTATCTCAAATCATAACTCATTCTAATATTAAAAGAATATGATTTCTTATGAGTTGGAGTTGCTTTCTTTCCTGTAACTTATTAAATAATCTTCACTTCCAATTAATTTTTGTTGTTACAGTGATTAGGGAAAATGACACTTTTTTCACTGGAAAAATGAACTAAATGGAGCATTATTCATTTCCTGTTTTGTATGCAATTATTAGCAAAATAATAGTCAATAAAATATTAAAAAAGGTAAAAAATGAACTGGATGCATGTAAAAATTGAAAATAGATTGAAAAAACTTGTTCATTACAATTTGAACAAATAAATTGTGTTTTTGCTTGATGACATTTGGTTTAGTTTCTCAAGCCTTTTTTGGTAGAAAATAATTTAAAATGGGGCATCAAAGCATCAGGAAATCACATTAATAACATTTCTTGTTGATGCTTTTTTATTCAATTGCATAGTAACTGCTTACTTCCATGTTCAGGAGTTCAATATCAAAGGTGTACCCAGCTATGTATATTGAAAATGTTACGGACCTTGCGTTTGATGATATTACTCCTCAGGACCCTGACTTTACATCAATTCAAGGTGATCAATAAGATTTGCTTCTAGGCCTTGAGGAAGTTCCACTTGGCTTGTTGAAATTCGAAAGGTTTTATTTCTATGTATGGCATGGTCACTTAACAGATAATGCACAATACAGGCTTGGCAGAAGCAGGACTTATCTCAAGCAAACTTTCGTGTGAAGGAGAGCAAGATAATTTCTTATTTTCCCCTGACAGGTAGTTTACTTGGTATCTCAAAGATATGGTCCTTGTCAATGTGCATTTCTTGTAATCTGCACCTGAAGTTCATAAAACAGGCTAGATGATATAACAGTCTTTTCTTTTTTCTTTATTGCATAAAATGACTCGTCTTTTGGTTCCTAACCTTTTCCTTCTGCCTAAAAATGCATTGCAGTCCTCTTTCACGGCAGGACCTGGTGAGTTGGAAGATGGCAGTTGAGAAACGTCAGCTCCCAGAGGTTGATAAAAAGGTTGTTCTTATTCAATATCTAGTTATTTTAGTAACTCAGATTTTTAAGGAGATAGAAAACTTAAGCTTTGCATTAGTTTCTTTCAGACGCTTTATCAGCATTCTGGCTTCATCGACATAGATAGGATAAGTCCAGATGCTTGGCCTGCTCTTATGGCTGATATATCTGCTGGAGAACAAGGGATAACAGCACTTGCTTTTGGTATGAAAATCTTCATTCAATATTAATATGTAAGTAAATGCTTCATTCAAACACTGGAAAATACAGTTTATGACCATCTCTTTTTGTTGTCTAAAAATAGGTTATACAAGATTATTTCAACCTGATAAACCAGTCACAAAAGCACAAGCTGCTATTGCTCTTGCTGTTGGTGATGCTGCAGAAGTCGTTGGAGAGGAGCTTGCTCGTATTGAGGCAGAATCATTGGCCGATACAGCTGTGGCTGCACATTCTGCTTTAGTAGCTCAAGTTGAGAAGGATCTCCATTTAAGCTTTGAGAGGGAACTTGCAATTGAAAGGGAGAAAATAGTTGCGGTTGAGAAATTAGCTGAAGAAGCTACAGCAGAACTGGAAAATATCAAAGCTGAAAGGAATGAAGAAAATAGTCTGCTTTTGAAGGGGCGGGCTACTGTTGAATCTGAAATGAAGGTTCTGTCAAAATTAAGGCATGAGGTGGAGGAACAGTTGCAGAGTCTCATGAGTGACAAGATAGAGATATCCTTTGAGCGGGATAGACTTAATAAACTTCGTAAAGAATCTGAAAGCGGAAACCAGGCTCTTATTAAGTTGCAGTATGAGCTGGAAATTGAAAGAAAAGCTTTATCTATGGCCAGGTGCACTTTCTTTCTGACATTTTTTTATGCATATAGGTTTTAATCAAATCGTATCCATGGGATTATTCACTGGACTGCCCCTTTACTGGGTTATTAATGAGAAGAGTTGCATGATAAATTTTCCTTTGACAAAATGAAGGTTTCTTAGGAATAAAAAAAATGCTTTGTAGAGCATAATACTGAGGATGAAGCCTAAAACTAAAGAGTAATGGCCTCTTGGGTCTTTGAAAACCCAATGCTGATGTTATTCGAGGCCCCATTAACTATTTGAGCCTCTCAAGATCTTGTGCATGTCCAAAACCGTGAGATGACCATAGTCCTAACTTTTGAGTTCCACTACTCGGGGTAGGTTAGTGAAATGAACAACAGTAGTTTATATATCTAAAGAATGTGACATGCTTTTTATGCTTTGCCCTGGCCCCTTGCTAATACCATTAAATATATATACTGAAGAAGCCTGTGTATATGCCACTGAATTTCCAGGTGCTTTAGGAATTTTTCTTTGCTTATTATTTTGACCGACTTGCCTAAAACAATAAAAAAAAGGTCTAATATTCTAAATCTGTTCGTCTGCTAAAAGGTTTCTGGTAGTAATTGCTGTTTCCTAGAAAATGTGGGTATGCCCAAAACCATGCCCATTCATGTCCAGTAGTCTTGTTCGTGTGCATGATGAATATGAGGAAATATATTCCGTCTCTATTATACTTAATGTTAGGTTGTTTCTTATCTAAAGTCTACTTTTTTTGTGGTTTTTCTTTCTTCATCCTTCACTTCCACTAAGTAATAGACCATCCAGTGTTGACTGTTCTGTGTGAACAACTCTTCCCTCTAAAAATGTCCCTTGTGTTTTTTTATTCCATTTTTTGTTAAAGACTTTTTTTTCAGTTACAGCTAAGTGTCTAGTTTAGTGATTGCTGGTTTATGTAGATTATCATTTTACAGCAGTAAATATTTCAGGACCCATTCAATATTCTGTGAGGAAATTTATTGTCAGTCACAGTCACTGTTATATTGAAATATTCTTCTTCCAAAGTGATGATAGACTTCATGAACTGAAGGTGAATGCTTTTTTCCTCTTCCAAGTTTCAGCTTTTGCAGATATGGTTTTGAGTAGGATTACTTATATTAGGATATTAAAATTGGAGAAAACATTATTATGGAAAGGGATTTTAGTATTTCTTGAAATCATGAGTACAACACGACAACTTTGCAGGCAGTCATTGGTCCTAGTACTGCTGTTAGCAAGGGACATTTAACTATGTATTGTTGTGGATATTTATTTTTTCACTGGAGTGTGCTGGTGCTCATAACATTATAAAATTCCTTGTCTATGATTTCTTTCTTTATGTCCAACAGTGTGTTATGGTACTGGTGTTCTTATCACTTGTCCATGGTTGTCAAGCGATCTTTGAAAAGTATCTTGATAGCCAGCACTTCTAGATGATTCCCCCAAGAATTCATTAACTACTTGAAACTTTGTGATCCTTTCTATAATAGATAAACAACTTATTCTAAGAGAGAGTTGTTAACAGATGAGTTATTGGGTTCATGCCTGAAAATATGTTCCCCAGCCTGTATTGCCCATAGCTTCCCTGGTGGTGGTCATCGAATTGTTTGTATCTAATGCTGCTCCTAAGGAACACACTATTTGATGCTTACTCATTGGTGATTTGCAGGGCATGGGCTGAGGACGAGGCAAAGAGAGCACGCGAACATGCCAAGGCATTAGAAGAAGCAAGGGACCGTTGGGAGCGACGTGGCATCAAAGTTGTCGTTGACAGTGAGCTCCAGGATGATGCTGTTACTGAAGTGACATGGCTAAATGTTGAAAAATTTTCCAGTGAGCAATCTCTGACAAACAAAACAATTGGTCGGGGTGAAAAGTTGGTGAATAAGCTTGAGGTTATGGCCAGTGAAGTAAAAGGGAAATCCTTCGCTGTCATTGAAAGAATTATTCAAAAAATAAAGTCGATAATTGAGATTTTGAAAATACGAGCATCCGAGGTAGCAAAGAAGGCCAGAGAGGTCAAAACTACTGTGGTTTCAGTTTTGAAAGACACGGGGGAAGATTTATCGCGGAGCACTGCATCGTCGGTTGCTGGTTTTAATTCAACAGTTAAGAATGGGGTCAAGCGGCTCACTGAAGAATGTAAGGAAGGGGTGGAGAGGATTTCACAGAAGTTCAAAATGTGATTGATCACGTAAGTTCAATTAGAAGTACCCCTTTCTTTTTTCTCCAATTGTTGTGCTTTACATGATTACTGCAACTTGGTAGATGAGGTGTAATTTTGACATACGGCTCTTTGCCCATCAGTTTATAGGCGGGCAGTTATTGAAAATGAAAATCTATCTCTGTATTTATGTCCGTCTGTCTCTCCCTCTTTGGAACTCGTTTGTGTGTGTGTTAATGGGTTGGGTTTGATCCGGATCTGATCTGTACCAAACCCTATAGGGTCAGGGTTTGGTGATAAATAAGGTCTGATTAGACTTCGGGTTGGACTGGAAGTGTCTGATTAATATATGGATCTTGGTATGGTTTATGAAATTTCATACCAGACTCAGAAACGACCTGAGTTCTGACAACGATCCATTATTTTTCAATGTAAAAGGATAAAAAAATTAATTTACCGGGTATGGTTTGTGTTTGGTTCATATAATCCTTATAGGACCCGGATATGGTTTCTCTTATGGTGGGTCTGATTAAACCTGGGGTCTGAACCCGTTTCCAGCATCTCAAATCAGGTCTGAGTCCGAACCAAATCCGACCTGCTGACACGCTTGTGTCGGGAGATGTTTGATGCACCCTCATCTAAAAACTTAAGAAGTTAGGGTATGGGTTTGTGCTCCACACTACAATCGCCCAACTTGTCCAGCTTTCCTGTATAAAGCCTGATTGCATCTAAAACCTCTATTTGCATTCCCATTTATATCTCTAAAAACTTAAGTTAGGATATGGGTTTGTGCTCCACACTACAATCGCCTAACTTGTCCAGCTTTCCTGAATAAAGCCTGATTGCATCTAAAACCTCTTTATTTACATTCCCATTTATATCCTAATCTGTTTTCAACTTCGGTATAGGTGGGATTCCCACAAAGA
Organism: Nuphar pumila; assembly: GCF_984573655.1. Lineage (NCBI taxonomy): Eukaryota > Viridiplantae > Streptophyta > Magnoliopsida > Nymphaeales > Nymphaeaceae > Nuphar > Nuphar pumila. The sequence continues at coordinate 85,335,193 of NC_143261.1, read as the reverse complement.
AATGACTGCAACCTATGGCAAGATAGGTGCTTATGTCAAAAAAGCATGTTGGTGATTCCCAACGAGTTTTATCCATATCATAGTCTGTGTTTGTGTCAATGGGTTGGGTTTGACCTGGATCCTATCTGTACCAAACCCTATAGGGTCAGGGTTTGGTGATAAATAAGGTCCGGTTAGACTTCGGGTTGGACCGGAAGGGTCTGATTAATATATGGATCCTGGTATGGTTTGTGAAATTTTATAAGACTCAGAACCGACCCGAGTTCCAACAATGATCCATTATTTTTCAATGTAAAAGGATAAAAAAAATATTTTACCAGGTATGGTTCGGGTAATCCTTATAGGATCCGGATATGGTTTCTCTTATGGTGGGTCCGATTGAACCCGGTACCAGAATCTCAAATCAGGTCCGAGTCCGAACCAAATCCGACCCGTTGACACGCTTGTGTCCTCAGGAGATGTTTGATACACCCACATCTAAAAACTTGAGAAGTTAGGGTATGGGTTTGTGCTCCACACTACAATAGCCTAACTTGTCCACCTTTCCTGAATAAAGCCTGATTGCATCTAAAACCTCTTTATTTACATTTCCATTTATATCCACATGTATCTGTTTTTAACTTCCGTACAGGTGGGATTCCCACAGAGAAATGACTGCAACCTATGGCAAGACAGGTGCTTATGTCAAAAAGCATGTTGGTGATTCCCAACGAATTTTATCCATATCATAATCTGGTCAGTTCAGGAACAGGAGAAAGGAAAAGGGGGGTTTGGAACTTGGAGAATGGAAAAGACAAGCATCAGGAGGCCTGTTTGCAAAATTAAAGCGAAGGGTATCTGGTGAATCATACAAAAGTGTGCTTTATGCAAAAATTAAAGTGAAAAACTGCAGAAAAGGGACATCCAGAGGAAGTTGAGCAACAGACTCTTGATTAAGTGCAACCTGAAAATTTTGGAAAATTGGTAAGCAAGGATTGGGCAATACAGCCCATTCGGGTAACTGCACCATGCCTTCCTTTAAGGGCACTAGTTCATATTGTTTAGTAATGTTTTTTTATTGTCTTTATACTTTGATTCAAGGTACATACAACTGTTTGTTAAAATGTGACCCTCTGTTAACCGTTCCCTCTTCATTGTTCAATAAGTATCAACGATTCTACTCCATCTTGAAAGTGCATCAGGTTAGACAGGATCGACAGCCTCTTTTCCTGTGTCTCACTTTGTATCCCTTACATACAGCTCTCAATGGGAAATAAAACAAGAATATCATCTAACATAGTCCTATTAGTATTTCGGATCCAATGCTGAATGATTATGCATTAAATAAAAAACAAGTGTAATTAAGGAGGTAATGGCAATAAACATCCCAATCTGGTGTCCTGTTCAATTGTCATTTGCACTAGACTGGACTTAATTCAACCTGATTAGATCATGAGAAATGCTTTAGAGGGAAAGTTGCTTGTGATATCAGAGTTGGTCACCATATTAACTGACGAAGCTAACTTCTTCCGCAATGTCCACATCCAAACCAAATGGTAACAGCTTCAAACAAGGACAAACTTGTTCCCCATGGAGCATTTTTCCCTGACAAGATCCATCCACATTCAGACTGTAGCAGAGGCTATCTGTGAACTCCAAACCTAACAGTGAACTACTCTTTAATTGTCGCCAGGCAAGTCTGAGGATGGTCCCCCATAAGATTAAAAAAGCCAAAGCCTCGCAATTAAGACAGTGCATCTCTTCCAACTATACTTTATTAAAAGAAATTGGCAAATAAAATCACAGGCACGTTGATTGTATGGCATAATGCTAATAAAACAAGACATGCATAAAACAGCATATATAAATCTGAAGATTATGTTGTAGCATAAGCATCACGTAATTTGTAAGGTGATTTTTTTCGGATCAGCAATTTGTAACGTAATTGATTAACATCAGAGGGCTGCATTGCTGCATAACATTTGTCGGTTCGATTCAGTTTCCCCATAGCAACTATTGACACCCTTAAGGACCAAAGTCGGTAGCAAAGAAGCCAGGTGAGAACATTGGGACTCGGCTTCCAGTGTTAATTCTTCCTGCCATGTATGGAAAATCAGAGTTTGTTGTGGCATACACAACGTTACATGCTGTACACATGTTACTATCCGCAGGCCTAAGCAACAAGGAGTAGAAATATTAGCAGACCCATAGATATCGCCACTTGTTAGCGATCAAAGCAACCCTTAGAGCACGGTTGTTCACTGATAAGTACCAACCGGGTGGTCTAGACGTTTTTTCACTGCTAAGTAACAACCGGGCAATCTAGGTTCAAATCCCATGTACATCACTCCTTGCACAAGGTGAAGGGTGATGACACAGCTAGCGTGGCTAGGTCTATGATCCTGGGGTGGTTAATCCGAGTAAAAATGGTACAAAGGGGCATCGCATGTCTGGTAAGAGTAGTTAGTGAACACCCAATGGTAAGGTTGTATAACTAGTGAGCGTCTGATTAACCCCAGCTTGCCTATCCAAAAAATAAAAGTTTCACAGCTGCGTACCCATTTAGGAAGTCTAAATGGCTCTACGAGAAGGCTGACTAGAGGACAATGAGCTTCAACAAACTCATTGCCAAGACAGTTAATAATATGTTTTTCATACTATATACAATACAATTTAAATTTTTTGCCACAACTGTACATGTCACGGGGCAAATGGTGGGACAGGGTCTTCACCCCCGCCCCATCTCAAAATTCTGCTCCGTCCCTGCACAGGTTTGGATTCGCTGGTCCAAATGGGGCAAGGCAGGGCAAGACCCCATTTTCCCTTAATCCACTGCCAACCCTAAAGGAGGTCAAACCGCCGAAGGGTATTTTAATTATTTTACTAACAGGAATCGGAGAAGGGGCAGAAGAATGTGCAAGTCCATCCCCGCACAGGTTTTGATTTTAACCTAAATCCGATCCAAATAGGGCAAGGCGGAGCAAGGTCCCATTTCCCCTCAGTACACTACCATCCTTATTTTAGACCGGAGGTGTGTGTGTGTGTGTGTGTGTGTGGGGGGGGGGGGGGGGGGGGAGGAAGAGAGCATATCTAGAACAGGCAATGGGTTACCATTGTGCTAGATTCGAGTATGAAATATAAAATTTAAAATTGAAATTGGATTCCATTTCCATGATTGAATACAAACAAAGGAAATGGATCCAATTCCAATCCCACGTAAAACCTCAAACAAAGGAATTGGAGTTTGGAAATTCAATTCCTGAAATTGAACTCCCCAATGCCCTGTATCCAAACACACACCACAAGGAGACAAGGTTCTCACACATTTCCTCTAATCTAAATGCTCAAAGGCACAAAGAACGGCAAATAACAGGAAACCAACAAAAAAAAGATATGGCTGCAATTACCCAATAAGAAGAAAAGTTACTCATAAATCTTTCCTCTAATCCAGGCGTTAAAAAGGCACAAAAAACTGACCAGAACATGGCTCAGAAATCCTTTGCATATGGGAAGTATCATATCAGCAATTAAGCTGATCAACAGATTCCTCATAAGGCTTCATCACTGCCAAGAAATTTCAAAAACACCAAAAGATACTATTAAATATCAGTAAACTAGTGAGCAACCCCTGTTTGACTAAATAATATAAATGAGAAAACAAACAAAAATATCCTATTCTGAATTTCAAGGTCGTACAGTGCATTACATCATCAACAGAAATATTAATAAATAATGGGAATGTAAAACAAGAATCGTCATAGTAATTAAAGAAACTACCAATCCTAGCTTATCTCACTAGATACCGGACCATCAGGTCTAGTGGCAACTCTGAACAAAGTTGCATGAATGTGAAGCTTTTCACTTCAAGATTACCTTACTGCTGTAGTCATAAAAAGGTGAAATGTCATCGATTCAAAAGAAAGGCACTAAAGACATTTCAAACATGTTGATTGAGGACTTTGATCAATTCAGGATTATATGAGTCACCAATTTGACCAACCAATCTTTGAAGACAAGAAAATGGGATTCTTCAGACTTAAGTAAAACAGATAAACGACGAAACTGAGTCAGCTGGCCACCACAGCTTGAGACTAAATATGATAAAATAAGATCCACAATCCAAAGTCAGGTGAGGTCCAACATATCAAAAACAAGCTCAATTTAAGTGACGAAATATATCTCATCTTTGCATAATAACAATTGGCCTCAAGCCTCTAAATAACAATAGCAAAAATCATCCTAGATTGATAAACACAATGCCAAACTCAAGTACAAAATAAGTATCAAGGTCTTAACTTGAAGTTGGTCATCCGCTCACTTCTTCTTCTCACCACCACCAGCAGACCTGTAAAGCAAAAGTCAGAGTAGAAACTGGCAAATCATCTTATCAAATGTGCATTCAAAACAATACAAGCATGCCGATCCAACAACCTAAAAACCCAAAAAGTTACTGCAAATTCAGGTATGAGTTGCATGGTATTCAAGAAGACTCATAAGGATTTACCAAGTCATAAGACTTGTCCTGAAGGCCTAAATAAATCCAGGTTAAGCCAATTTATATATTTATTTTCGTTATTTATTTTGAAACCTTACTTTTACATATACTCATGTTTGAGTTTTTCATATAAAATTGAATTTGAAATACATTGCAGACAAATAAAAAATATTAATGTGCTAAAGTTATCAAAACCTTTCCTTGACTATGACTATAAATGGAGATATTTAAACTTCATGTACAAGTTACCTAATATCATATTAGAAGTAATAATAAGACGCCGTAGCAGATAGATAAACCTTTATTATGTTCAAGATTCTAACTACCTACTCTACCAGAAAGCCCTATGATGTTCCAAGTTTCCAACACCATATGTTACCAACAAACTTATAGAAAGGCCAACTCACTGGCAACACTAACGGAACTTGAAACAAGCTACTGCAACCGTGACCAAGTCACAAGAATACAAGCTTAATCACATAAGAATCCATGTCCGTATGGAACAAAAATAAATAACATATTTCAGAAGTTCCACTATAAAGAAACATAGTTTTCCAATCAGTGCACACATCATGTGGTTTAAATTGAAAACTATTCATCCATGTTTCCCAAGCATAGGAATTATTTAACAAAGTTTTGGTGGAGCACCTTCATGACCTTAACCATATGGGAAAGATAGATGATTTGAAATCATGAAATTTAATATGTAGAATGACCATGGGTAGACTTGAAAACAATCACCTTTTTTTTTCTTGGTCTTCTTTGTTTTCACTTATGTATTAAATTGGTGGTGCAATAAGGCACTTAAAATAAATGACGAAATTTCCAATCCAAAATTTTTCTTATCATGCATTTCCAACTTTTTAGGTCTCCAAAGCTCTGTAATTGCAACTCAATAACTAGGCCAGGCAAGCGTGTGATTTTCAAAACTTATTGAACTACCTGACATCATTCGCACCAACAAGCACTATGAATCAAATAATATTAAGAGCTTCAGAGCTTGAAGGTATTTTTACATGAGTGCTACATATGCAATTTGATAAAAACATAAGCAACTCCTCAAAACCCTCGAAATGGACTGAAAAGATAACAACATAGTGCAGATAGAAGAGATGCATAATATGTTAATCTGAATAAAAGCCTCCACACTGTTAGCCTCCAAGATAAAAAAAACATATATATAACTTGGTAAAATGGCAGTTAGAAGATTATAAGAATTCACTAAAAGACAAAAAGAAAAAAACTGTTTATATTTTACAACATTATTCAGAGGAACATTGTATTGCTGTTCATTTTAAATCAACAAAAATGATAGATACAGACACCTAAATCTTTCATGGCAAATCACCACAGATTCAGATTCTGCAACTCGCTTTCTAACTTCTAAGAAATATATTATCCATGAAAACACAGTGCTTGCCGGTAAGTATGTTCACAGTGTAAGAGTTTTTGTGTTTCAATTTCTATTAAATGCAGTACCTCATCTTACGAAGAACACTGGACATTTCCTCGCGCTTCCTTTTAGCCCTTTTGTGAGTTCCCAGCTTTCTTTTGGCAACTTTTAGTGCTCGCTTGTCCTTCCCAACCTTTAGCAATTCAGTAATCCTCTTCTCATAGGGTGCAAACCCAGCAACCTCTCTGATCAAGTTGCGGACGAAATGTGATCTTTTACTGCTTTTCTGCACAAGAACATAGGTCAAGCTAATTCATAAGCATAAATTCACTCAGAAGACATTATTAGATGAACAATCATGTAAACTTAATGCAGGAAGAAGAAATATAGTGCAAGGTTAGAGAAGATGGGCATGAATAAAAAAACATATCCAGATCCCAAAATTGAAAGCCTAAAGTAAATTTACAAAGAACACTTGAACACACGATGAATGAAAAACTGGAGTTTTGACAAGTGAGAGCTCGGAGAAATGATTTCTACCGTCATCACCAGAAAAATTTCTAGCAAAGCAGATAGTTGGTTGAGGAAGGGAAGAAGAGAAGATAAGGCGAGTGGGAGTGTCCGAAAAAAAGAAATATAAAAGAAAAAAAAAGACCCCCTTTGTTTTTTAAAAAAGGGGTGGTTTTTATTTCTATTTATGAAAACTTGTTTAAAAATAAAAATAGAACTATCAAACATGAAAAATAACTAATTAATATAAAAAAATGAAAAACAGTCATTTATAAATACATCCAAATAGGGAGCAAATTTATACCAACTTTAGGTATGACCTTGTTTTTTTAAACACTTTTACTCTTCTCCCCAGTCCCTTTTCTTCTTCAAGTTCAACTCGTGTGTTGACATGAGGGAGGTGATGATGATCTAGAGAAAACAAGGATGATTTGAGACAAAATTAAGGGAGGGGCATACCAAATTAAAACCGACCTAGTTCATAAGCACCACAAAACCCAGGTTGAAAAGAGGGGCTGATTTGACACGAAGAGTACTTTTCCTCATTTCTAGAGGGCGAAAAAGATAATTTCTTTGTACTAAGTACTAACCTAAGAAGAGTTAGTACAATTTTACAAAAGTTTGTTTTTTACCAACACAATCAAAAGTTTGGTTCCCTTGTCAAAATTTTCCAAAGGTTATGCACACAAATAATTGCAGAGAATTGTAACTTACACCCTTTCTATCTGATGGACGACGAGCTAGTTCACGTTTGGTTACAACATGCCCTTTGTTCAGTCCAACAAAAAGTCCAGTTTTTGGCGGTGTTGGAGCCATCAGATGCTATTCTTCAGTACTACAAAAAACCAAGAAAAAAAGGAAAAACAATAGAATCAGAACAAAACAGCATTCTTAGCTTGAAAGAATATAAAGCTAAAGAGAGTACAATTCCTACCAATGCCTACAACATTACTGTTATAGAGCTTGTCACTGACCCTGGTTATATTATCAACTTGAGACAATTAAAGGACTTCTACAGATATGGCACGCAAGTATACAGGTTCAAAACAGGGATCATCAACCACATTGAAGACCTGGCACATCTAGCTATTTGAACAACTCAAGTTTGAGGTCCAGAGAACCACTGAAAGAACACGCAGGGATAACGCTGCTCTAAGGAGTTCTTGGGGTGCCTCCAGTTGTCTTAGAAATTGGAACAATCCAGTACATTGCGTTGTGATTTAGAATGCAATAACACATCAAGATTCCCAGTGCATTACCCCAACCTATCCCAGTTTACTGCATAAGCAGAGAAATAGAACCTATGTATGCACCTGAGATAAATACTCCCTGAAAGAAAATGACCATATCAGCGGAATTCTCTCTAGCCTTTGTTCAACCGAGAAGTAGGCCAAACACAACCTCAACACCCTTCCTTTTTTTCTTTTTTAAAATAATTCATCTTCTGAGATATCATGAGCACCAGGAAAACAAGTGCAAGTATTGACTAGCTGAACAAATGAAGTAAATTTCCTTTTCATCTTCACCATTGCGTACCCGCTCTTTTTCTTTTGCACAAAACTAAAGCCCCACATGATTGATGACTTAAAAATCCACAAAATCCACTAAGAAAATACTCGCTTTGAACAGTGACAAGCAACTCATACTTAAAGTATCACGTAAAAAATCCGCCAAACAAGAAAAGCAAAGACGATCAACAAAAAAAAAATCCATCATCAAACGGGACACAAGGGCATCAAATATAACTAATAACTAACAGAAACCTACCAAAGCAATTAGCATAAAGGCGCAGCACAAAACCCTAATCGAATTATTCGACAGCACGTACTTCTACAAGTCTAATTCAAATAACACGAAACCAACGCCAAATTGTCGTTGTTTTCAGACTAACGGCACACGAAACAATTCAGAAGCCCTGAAAAAGAAGGGGAAAACTCAGAAACGGACTAGGAACTAGGGTTGTATGAGATCTCTCTCGAAGAACACATACAAAGAAGGGGATGGGAAGCTCTAAGATCTCGCAATAGAGACAATTACCTCGCAGATCCGTTCGACGTTTCCTCCCCTTCCAAAGAGAAGAAAGATAAATTACGGTTTTTGGCGGCCACGCCCTCCTATAAAAACGAGGGAGAAATTAGGGTTTTGCGTGGAGGGCGTTAGTTTTCAAATACCACCAAACATTTAGGCTTAATTGATACGCCCTCAAAAGCTTTTACATTTTTAAAATACGCCTCCCAAAGATTTAAGTTTTAAGCCAGCCATAAATCTTTGTCATGGGGATTTTCTTAGCAAAGGAAAATCTCGCGATAGTTTGAAAATTATGTTTTTCTCAGAAAATACTGTATTTTTTATTTTAAAATAAATAAGAAAGCATATAAAACTTTTAAATATTAAAAATAAAAATAATAAATATTAGTTAATAACGTGATAATTGAAATAAAAAGGCAATATTTTCAAAATAAAGGATATTCTTGAAACATCGTGGTTTTTGGGGATTATATCCATCTTTGAAAAAACTCGCAATGGAATCATGAGACTTGAAAAAAAACACTAATATTTGTGACTATGAGTTAAGCAAATAATCCCCACATGATAACTACCATTAAAATCATAATTCAAAAATACTAATTCATCCTTATAAAGGTTAACTAAATCTCATTTTTAGTTTCAACCTTTTAAAATCAACTTTTTGTTTTTGGGATTACATGGAAAAACTACCTCACTCCCTCGGAAGCTCATTGGTGTAAGAACTCCAAGCTCTGATCCTTTCACACCACGGAGTACGCGCACCCATGAGTTTGAACTGGTGATGTCCCGTAAGCTTAGAGACATTCACAAGCAACTCCTATCAACAAATCAAAAACTTGGCTTTTTCATGCTAATCTCAACAATTGATAACAATAAATATTTCATAAAATAATTATACTGTACCACAAATACCCCTTGTTTCTCCAAATGTTTTAAAAATGTTGAAATTTGTCCGACGTCTAAAATCGTAAATAGGTAACTTTTTAGGACCTTTTTACCTTTCGCATAAGTGAACATGAAGTTCGTGCGATATATCGTTATGCCTGACAGTTAAGGCAAGACCTCACTTAAATGTACATTCGCATATTTTTTTTGTGGTCCTCAAGAAGTGCACAAAAATTATATTATTTATGTGATCTTTTTTGTTAAAATCACAAATCCCTTAGTAAAATCACATATTTTATATCAAAGCCGCAAAAAACTACGTGAATCTCCTTTCTTTTTTATTTAATTATCACTTAAATGTATATTTGCAGTTATTTTTTGTGGTCTTCACGAAGTGCACAAAAATAAGTTTTGTGAACCTCCGTATGATCGTAACTTTGCAAATACTTTTGTAAAATCATATATTTTATACCAAAATTGTTGAAGACCGTGTAGACCTCCTTTGTCTTTTTTGTAACCCTCGTTTCAATATATATTCGCACCTTATTGCAGTCTCACTAAGCTGGCAAATATCACTTATGTGAACCTCCTTTAATCATAATTTTACAAATAACACACTAAAATCATATATTTCATAAGAAGATCACATATCAAATTATGTGAAAAGAAGCAAATATATTTTAGAAGAAGATCACATAAATATATTAATTCATTTTATTCATTCAAAAATAAACCTGTTCATAAATAAATATATATATATATATATATATATATATATATATATTCATAATAGTCATTCAAAAATAGATTTGCTAATACATATATTCATTTCATTCATTCAAAAAATAAACATGCTACAAATATTTACAATACATAGTTCAACATTAGAGGGTTTGATCTTTGGCTTCTTAATGCAATTGAAAGATGTACATCCTAAATTCTGAAGTGCTCTACTTGAGTTTGGCATACTATGTGTAACACTTCAAAATTTTAACTTAAATTTTTAAACTTTTTTTTAATGTGCCATTTAATGTGAGGTTTCATCTAAGGCACTACAATACCCGAATCAAGCTTTAATGAGTTAGTTTGTGCAAGCATTAGTGTTTAATAGCCCCACAAAATAGAATTCAAAACAAGACCATTAAAGACAAATCTGGGTGACATTTTTCGGTTGAACTGAGTTCTAGAGAGTTAGTTTGCGTGCAAGTGCTCCTTCTAGCAAAGAGGAGCCCCGTAGAACCTAATGCACGTAAAGAACTACTTTTGCCAAATAAATTGGCAAAAAATAATGAAAGATCTTTTCTTTTAAAAAAATATATTACAAATCTGGGGCAAGTCACAGGTAATAAAAACATGCATGAGAATAGATCTTTGTTCCTTTAACTTGGATCTACAACCTAACTCAAAATTTGGCTCCAACTTGAGAAACCCGAATGGTAACTATGTTGGAATCATGTCATGTGTCAAATCATTCAACATTTAAGTAAACTAAGTAATTCAACATAAATTTATACGCATCAAATGTTTAATGTTTTTAAAATCTCAAATTTAAAACTAAGACTGATGTGGGCCTTGCTAAGGGCTTAGTTCAATGGCCTCCTGTCCTCGCACCCTGCAACCACAACTACTCATTGTCTGCAAAGTTGTTAAATAGGGGATCAAACTCATCGAGTATAGTAGAAGTGCAATCACCTCACATGTTTGTAAATAATTAAAACATACAACCACACATAATCATATTAAATGAACATGATACATACATTTGCAAACATATATAATTACGTGTTAAATCTCTTAAGGATGCTTTGTAGCATAAAGACTTATCAATATCTATAATCATACTTCATATCACAATATCATGTTTTACACATTAAACTTACATTATAGACATTTTACCATATTGCATACATAAGCAAATGCATGATGCTAATCAAAACTTTCTCGTGTCTATGCTTAGGTATTTGAATAATTAAGACATGTTTTTATCATAATCGTGTCAAGTAAGGTCTTTGTTTCTCTTAGTTACGATATCATCGGGTAATCGTGGTAACTGGCGAAATATAAGAGAACACCTTAGGTGTTTATTATGTAATATATTTTAATTTTTTGAGGGTCTAACTACTTGTAACCCAAAGCGATGGTATGTGACTGGGATAAATCTCTTAATGGCATAACAACAAGTTAGGATGCATCATATATTGATTCGAGTAGTCAAGAGATTTACGACCTAGGACATATTAGTAATCCAAGATCTCTACCTCCCTGAGGATTGAGGATCGGTGAGACACTTTGCTCTCACAAATAGTCAAAGACATATATGATTAAAATCAATATGTATTGTGGTCATTCATGGTTGTATTACCTACTTTCTCCAAGGTAGACCATCCCACATGATGGGTTATTAGGTCTCTTTATTTAAAGGGTATTAAAATGTTTCATAACCCATTCTTAAGTACTCTGATGCCGTTAAACCAATTTAAGCATCTCGCCTTCGCAAATCAACAAGTTACGTGTGCATGTATATATCATATCATGATGCACTCTTCATATCACATAGGTCCATTGACCATCAAATGCTCATTCAAGAGTATATATATATATATATATATATATATATATATATATATATATATATATATATATATATATATATGCATGTCATGCCCGCCTTATAGTACAAATATACACACATGTTTCATAACCATTTAGGAAGCATAGGTTCCTTGAACCATAATTTTTCATTATAAGAATTATTATGTTCATGCATGCCTTATATGCTTTATAGAACAACATAGAACATCATCATATCATGTTCATGCATGCCAAGCATACTTTTCATAATAACATGTAACACCATCATATCATGTTCATGCATGCCTTACAAAACATGCAACATCAACATATCATGTTCATGCATGTTTTACAGAATAACATCATGTCATGTCATAATATCATGCTTATGCATGTCTTGCATGCTTTACAAAACAACATGTAACATCATAATAATATGTTCATGCATGTCATATATGCCTTATAGGACAACACATATAACATGTTTCATTCAAACATAACATGATAGTATATACATCATGTTTGTCATTACAATCATCATGGCCACATTTTACAACATCATCTTGTTCTATTATAACATATTATGATAGCATATAATTCATGCTAAACATTATTCATCATCATGGCCACATATAATGTTATCATGATTAATACATATTTATTATAAGCATGATAACAACTTAGATTCTCATAATCATATACATGATACAAACATGCATTTGAATACATCATCTTGGTGCCCATACATATGCAAAAAAACTAAATTTATCAGAAATAGATTTTGAGTGCCCATAAAGATCTCCTTTTGCTTATGACCATCAACATCATTCATCACCTCTTAACTTTTCCAAATTCTTCTCCACCTCAACCATAACATTATCTTCTTGTTTCAAAATTTTCTCGATTGCCGCTTTTTAAAGGCGAAAACAAACCCTAAAATACGAACCATCACCTTTTAATATCGAAGCATCATTTTAAATATCAAAGCATCACAATTAATGTGGTTCGATAACATTTACATGAAAAAAGTACACGCAAATCACTATGTATTTGCAAATCTTCTTTGAGGATATTTGTATATTTGGGAGGACTTAACATATATAGGAGAAAATTCACATGTTTGTGAGGAACTTCACATATTTAGGAAGAACTATATGCAAACTTACTAGGAGTATTTATGAAGGTTTGAGGTTTGAGTTTAACAACATGTTTATAAATATGATTTTGCATGATGTTCGCAAAAAAAAAAAATTAGACCTATTTTGTAATACCCAATGAGCGGAGGAATATATCGCGTGAACTTCATGCAAATGTTAAAAGTATCTTTTTACAATTGGCTATTTGCAATTTTATACATCGATGGATTTTGGAAAATTGTAGGTTTTTTTAGGGAGACACATGTTTTTTGTTGTACAATATTGTTATTTTTTTGCAAATAGTTTGTATGTTTTAATGATAAACAATTAAACACATCCACAAGCATTACTGTGGGAGAAACACATTAATTTTAAGTCCAAATTAACCTTAATCCTTAATCACAAATGATAGGTGGTATATACTTAAAAGTGGCAAAAGGTTGGGGGTTCATTTGGAAAGTGTGAAACTGTTGGCAGAAAATTCATTTTGATGAAAAATTTGGTGTTTATTTGAAAATGACCCTATGCAATATCATTAGGTTAGTGATATAAGCGGTTCGGATTTGGATAGGATTGGCCAATACCATATTCAGCTAATCAGATGTTGGCTACACGGATTCGGACTTGTATGGTGAAAAGCTCACACCAGATTCACTTTTTTACATGTATTTGGGTTCAAATATCCATTAAATCCAGATATTTATCGAATTCAATAGCAAAAAATCAAAACCATATATACATCTGATTATAATTGGATATGGTTTTGGCTTAAAAAATGCAATTAAAAAGAGTTGAAGTCTGATTCAGTGACATCCCTAATTAAGGTAATAGTTGAATGCAGTAAGAGGCATTTTGGTAATTTACTGCACAAAAATGTCTAAAGTGAATCGTTCTGAATCTGACAAAAAATAATTAAAAACTATTACGTGTCAATCAGAACTTGACATATGCTAAAGCTATTAAAATAATATTAAAATTTTAATTTGAAGCTATTTTTATATTTATTAAAAAATAGTCAATTCAGGATAGTACCGATACGTATCGACCCATTCATGCCGATACGCACCGATACTGACAACACTGGATGGGGCTTTCAACGGATCGGGTTTGAATCAGTTCCCACAAACAAACTGCATTAGTGCTTGCCAATTGTCACTTTCGGGTTCATGGATTGTGATCGGGGGTGCAAAGATCAAACTGGTGGGATACAGGCCGGATTATGATAGATCCGACTTCAAATTCAAAATTTTTAAACAGAACCTATGGAGTACAAAATTTTAGGGATGTCAACGGATCTGGTTTGGGATGCAGTCTATCCAAATTTTAATATGTTTAATTAGGTTCAGTAAACAATGTAGCATCCAATTAATAATTGGATTCAGATTCAGATTCAGTATGAATGTTTTCATTCGAATCAGAATCCAAGACTGAGACGAAGCCCAAGTTGATGGATAATCCGACTTTGATTACATATTGGATGCAGATTTGGTGTTAGACTTCAAACCTGAATCTGATAGAAAAAATGTGCAATTAGGTTGGATTCAGTAATGCCTATATCCCAATTAACCCCAACATGTTTGCATCCCTAATTGCACATGGATGGATATGGATCCATTTTGATATAGTGGTACCATTAATCAGGTAATAAGAAACGGTTTGGAGTAAAGTTTTGCATGGAAAAAATGTATACGGACAGGATTAGACATTGACAGGTCTCTAGTCATTAGCCCCAAAGGGGTTTGGGGTAGTGGGATGGGACTTAGGCCAATAAGCAGGTGGTCAAGGTTCAAATCCTATGGTCAAGGTTCAAATCCACGGTACCTATAGGGTTAGTAAGTTTTATTGTTAACAAAAACAACAAGTTCCGGAGGGATTGATTTATTAATCGCAAAGCATCATTTTCATTAATTGTTGACTCAGGGATTGCACCTTCATCAGCTTGCTAGGTTTGATAAGTAAACTTCAGAGGAATTGATTTATTAATTCTGAATCCCGGATTTTGGTGTGTTTGGGTGAGACACCAAAACCTGGTTTCAAGACAGGTTTTGTTAAAACCTAGCTATCCGCCCCTCCCAGCCCCCCCAAGAGAAAAAAACACACCCACAACTCACTCTCCCTCCCACCACTGCCCCACCTTCAGCCATTTTCCGGTCACCCATTAGCCGAAAATAGCCAGCCACTTTTTTTTTTTAGTTTTTTTTAAAAATATTTTAGCCATTTTCCAGCCACCCACCGGCTGGAAAATGGACGGGATGTTGCTGCTTAGTGTTGCATGAGCAAGGCAGCATCCTCCCGGCCATTTTTTGGCCGGTGGGTGGTTGGAAAATGGCAGGCCTCATTTTTTTTCCTTTTCTTTATTTTTGGGTTTGTCACCCAAATACTTTGTAACCCAGGTTTTTGGCTAACCAAGATTGCCAAAAACATGGTTCTGACTCAAAAACCAAACCTGGTTTGCTCCCTGTCATCCAAAAGGGAGTAATGACTTCTTGATCAATCTAATTTTCATGTATTATAAAAGTTAAAATGACTAAAATCAGTGCTGAGTTCTTCAAAATATTTTTAGAATGTTTATTTGTCCCCAATTTTTATCAAGCAAAAAATGTAATAATTTCAGAATTATATTAAACACAAATTAAAAATAAAAAAATGGTAAAATTTTTAGTCAAATATGACAACAATTGGTTTCGAACCATTGAAAAAAAGGAATGCTTCGCTTTGAACTCTAAATAAGAGAGAGAGAGAGAGAGAGAGAGAGAGAGAGAGAGAGAGAGAGAGAGAGAGAGAGAGAGAGATGGAATATTGTTTGATGACGATTGATAAATCCATCAACTCTTGCAAATTTGCACTGCCTTTTTTCCCAACATTTTCATGATGAAATGTAAATAATGATATAAAGCTGCAATATATTTTATTAAATGAAACACCACAAATGTTCTCGAAATATCATAATACTTTAAATGTCTAAAACCTATGGTGAAAGGTTTAAATGGCAATTATTTAGGCATGACTTTCTCAGCATATTTCTAAAATTCATTTTTTCTTGGTTTTTAAGGGAAATCTCTGAAATAATTAAATAATAAAAAACAAAAAATTATAAAAAATACATTGTTAAAATTAGGTAATACATACTACAACATGGTGGAATTGTTTGATTATTCTTCAGTCTAGAAAAGAACAATATCACAATATGTTAAATATGTAAAATCAGCTTGATAAAATACCACATTAACAGTTTGTTTTTTTCAAAAAATGTAATATTTGTCACTATGGCAGCCATTATCCTATCCATTCCAGACTGAATGAAAATTGAGTCCGGATTTGAGCCCTTAGAAGTGGATTGTGAACCCAAATTATGTAAACCTGAATCCAGACTCAAATTCCAACTAAATTGGTTAGGTTAGGGTCAATCATCGAACCCAAATCCGATGGATTGGCAATCCTAGGTAGGTAAGCAGGTAGGTGGGTGCCAAAATCGAATTTTACCAACTAGACCAACCTGAGGTTGTTATACATCTATACAGGTAGACCAGCCTAGGTTTGATTGGCGTTTACTAGGATATAACCAGATCTAAACCAAATCCGACCTGCCTCCAACTTTACCAAAACTTACTTCCAACTAGTCAATCCTAGGTCATTGATAGGGCTGTCATCGGTTGGGCACCCGACCCGTTAGGGTATATCTGAACCTGCCCAAATAACAAATAGCCGGGGTCGAGTTTTGTCGGGGCACGAAAATGGAATCTCATACCCAGAACTGCATAATTTCAGAAACTTTTTTTTTTTTATGAAAAATACATTAAAATACTCGGTTCGGGTTGGGTACCCAGCAAAAAAGCTGAGTCAGGCCGGGCACCCGGTAAAAATCATGACCCAAGCCAGGCCCACATATTGCTCAGATAGGGTTCAGGTCAACCTGAATATTATTCAGATTGACATTTTTCATGACCATACCCGAGAATTCGGGTTTGTATCAAGTCAGTTACCCGATACAAACCTGTTCTGTTGACAGCCCTAGTCATTGATGTTAATGGATCAGTTATAAGATGCCCCCCCTGCCTTAGGAGTGAGCCTTCTAAGTTGATCTAGATTCGATAAAGATTGATTATTAAGGATTTATTAAGAACTAAACCAAATCAAACCTGTTTCTAACTTTACAAACCCCTAGTGCCAACCAGTAAATCCTAGTCAATGGATTCTTAGCTTCCCTATACCTACATCTTGATTTTTGTTTCAACTTTTTGGCTTGGCCAATGGAAAAACTCTCCTCCCATCAATGACTATACATTGGTAGGCCTTTAGTGGATAAACTATTTAAGATTAGGGGTGGGCAATGGGCCAAGCTGACCTGACCCATCATGGGCTGGGTTTGGGTCAAGGTTTTAGGTTTTGACCCGCTAACTATTGGGTCGAAACTCAGCCCGTTATACACATGGGCTAGACTCGAGTCGGTCCACGGGCTATCGAACCAACATGATGGGTCTCAACTACCTAATTAATTTTCAAAAAATGATTGTACTGTGTGATGAAAATGATGTGTTTCCTAAAATGTCCTATAAATTTTGAAATCCACCCATAAACTCATAAATTTTTAGCCTTTTTACCCTTCCCACAAGCAAATTTTCTCTGTATATGTACATGTGAACTTCTTCTCAAATATCCAAATATATGAATTTTTTCTTAAATATGCAAATTTTCTCTCAAATATATATATATATATATTTTAAATATAAGAATATGTGAATTTTCACATAAAAACTTTAGTGGCACTTTTAAAATGCACTAAAGATTTTTTTACCTTTAACAACACTTTTGTAAATACTAAGCACGAGGCCTTTTGTCTAACATGTCGGACATTCATAAATATAGTATGACATTCATAACCATGAGTTTCAAATTACTAAAAATATGCAAACTATTGGAGGAACATGGAAACTGATTTCTATCTTGAAATAAGTTCTTAATTTTTACGGGTTCAACTTCACAATAAGTTGGTGAGGGGGGTTGTAGGGGGCAGCACCCCTTTGCCCGTAAGGTGGGGGTTCGGAGGCATGAGCCCCGAAGTGAGATTTTTGAAGGATATTTATTTAAAAGAAGGTGCACACATTTTGGAGACCTCAACTCTTGGTTGTGAATGTTTTCAAAATATGCGAGTCTCCTTTTAATAAAATCACGTAATGGTCATAGGCATAAGGACATTCACAAATGTGTAAGAGGAGATTCATATATTTAAGAAAAATTCACATATTTGTATATTTGAAAGAAATTCGTTTGTGCGAAAGGTAAGAATGTCTTTTTATAACAAAAAATTTGTGAATTTGAACATCAAACAAATTTCAAAAATTGTAGAGCATTTCAAAAAATGCATCATTTTTGTTGTACAATACAACTATTTTTTGATTAATTTTTTAGTTGCTGATTGCATAGTAACTTGATAACTATTACTATTTACCCAATTAGTTGTATTGATTACATGAGAAATAAAAAGATAATTAGATGGGTGTATTAATCTCTCATTTAATTCATTGCTTTTGATATTAAAGGAATTAATTTATGAACTTCATTAAAAAATAACCTATAGATGAGTATGGGTTGGGTTGGATCGATCCACTAAACATTGGGCCATTGGCCAATGAGCCGGGTCATGGCTAATCTTCAAACCCTGACTCCTTAAGAACTGGGCTAAAACCCACCTGACCCATTAATAAATGGGTTGAGCCATCTCCGGGCCGGCCACATTTAAAACCCGATAAGCCAAACTCTAAACGAGCCTGGACCAGGCCGATGCCCACCCGTAGTTGAGATCCTCTCTGCTCAGTGGGGGAGTACACTTAGCTTAAATCTTGCTAAAAGAAATGCCTCGATCATGGTCATTCTACCATGGTCACACCTAGACAGGAAGGCTGGATCATTATAGGCTACGTCTTGAACATATTAGTGATGATTTACTGTGAAGAAAAATAAGAGGAACAAGAAATGAATAAGAAGAAAAAAAAATAGGTATGAAAAAAACGTGTTAGTCTTTCTCATTTCCATATAAATACATATCAAGCCCCTATTTGAAAAGTAACATCTGGCATGAGAATTTATGCATTTGGGAGAGGAAGTGAGCCTATCATCCCCCTTTATATGTGCACTAAAGACTGGATTTGATATCTACTAATCCTGAATTTTTGGCAGCCTCTACTTTTTCAAATGCATAAACTCCCTTGGACTACCAATTTTCAAAAGTGGGGTTATTAACTGACGGCACAAAAAGATGCAAAATTACAAAAACACCCAGAATATATTTCCTATGACTTCCATCATGGATGTTAATGGACCCTTTGTAATCCAAACCTGCCTTAGGTAATAGTGTTAGGCTTCAAGTTGCCTATATATAAGAACTAATGTGTGAACTGTGATTTTCATAATTTTTTTTGTTATTTCCTCTTGAATCTAACCACATGGATGTGATTTGCAAGTTTAGTTTTATAAGAACTGGCTCTTTAATCATCCAAAAACATGATTTTTTAAGGCATTAAAATCAATGGCTCATACTCTTCATAAATATTTACGCATTCAAAAATCATATTTTTTATCAAAAATACACGATCCAATGGTTGATTCCTAGCAAATTCACCATGCCAAGCACATCCACATAGTTGGATTTGCAAAAAAAGTGTTGAAAATGCCTATATTTTTAGTTCTCATATTTCAATTCTCATATTCTAGTGACTCTCTCTCTCTCTCTCTCTATATATATATATATAAATATATAATGTGGGTAACTGAAATATGTTTACTGGTATGAAGTAAGATTTTCATAGATTTAAAAAAAAAAAAAAAAATTTCACCTTACGGATGTGATCTAGATGTTTGGTTTTATAAAAACAGACTCTTAGATTATCCAATTATGATGTATATAACAAGGATATTTTAAGGGTTGAAAATCAATGACTTACAATATTCATAAATATTCAAGCATAAAAAATCACATTTCTTGATCCGTTTACGATAATACAAGAGTTGATACTTAGCAAATGGACCATGCCGAATGCATATGCAGGATTAGATTTGCAAAAAAACATATGAAAATCTTGATTCATACTAGCAAATATATTTGGTTGGTAATTTCAGTTATATATATATATAGACACACACACACACGAGTAACCGGCAGTGGCGGAGCCAGGGGTGGGCAGTCGCCCACCCCAGAATTTGAAACCGAAAAAAAAAATACTGTGCCTCCAGCGATATTTCGTAAAGAAACAAAGAATCTGATTTTAACTCTTGTATGCTAATGCCTACCGCTATGTGTGTTTTAATTTGTCTGGTGTGTGACAAACATAAAATAAGTGTATGTTTACTTTTAATCCAGCAATCTGTTCGAGGATCAATAACGCATGCTTGGAATTGAAAAATTGTTAGTGTTGGACCTGACCTGTTTTGGATATTATCGTCCGTGGTGTGTTGTCATTTAGATGCAGTTTGTTTTAGGTGGCGATCCCTTGCCCAGGACAGCGATCAGCAAGTGGTGCTGACATGTTTATGTCTTCCCGTGGCAGCGGTATCACATACACCCTAAGCTTCCACCTAATCTGGACCAGCGTCTGTCACTCCCCGAGTTCGAATCTGCATTCAACCGGGTTCTGGATTGTCCGTTTTAAGCTTTAGAAACTGCTTTTGGAAAGCAGCGTAATGTTCTGGTTCCTTGCTGTTTATTTGAGCTGAATGTATGCAAGACTGATCTCAAATGTTTTGAGTATATTGTGATAAATATTGCTGATTTTTTTTACATTGATAACCAATCAATTTCGATATAATTCAAAGGCTTATTTAAGTTTTTATCTCTTCACGAACGACTGTGCCTCCAACGAAAATTTTTTGGCTCCGCCATTGATCCGAATAAATGGATCGTCCTTCAAGACCATATCATTGTCCCCGAGACCCGAAGTCTGCCCACCCAACGAAAAACTCCTGGCTCCGCCACTGGTAACCGGTAACAGTGAATGAACATTTCGTTGCCTGCTGCTAATCGCGTGCAATCAACGGCGGACGGGCACACATTAACCACACAGATGTGATTTGCATGCTTAGTTTTATAAGAACTCTCTTGAATCATCCAATTTTGATGCATGAACATGATTTTTTAAGGCTTTAAAATCAATGGCTCATAATTTTCGTAAATATTTACACATTAAAAAATCACAATTTTTTATCAAAAATACACGATCCAACTGTTGATTTCTAGCAAATTCACCATGTCAAGCACATCCACATGGTTGGATTTGCAAAAAAAGTGTTGGAAATGCCGATATTTTAAGTTTTCATATTTCAATTTTCATATTCTAGTGACTCTCTCTCTCTCTCTCTCTCTCTATATATATATATATATATATATATATATATGGGTAATTGAAATATGTTTACCAACAAAATATGTTTACAAGTATGAATTAAGATTTTCATAGATTTTTTTTTTCAAAAATTTCCATACAGATGATTTTATAAAAACAAACTTCTAGATCATCCAATTATGATGTATAACAAGGATATTTTAAGGGTTAAAAATCAATGACTTAAAATTTTCATAAATATTCAAGCATAAAAATCACATTTCTTGATGAGTTTACGATGATACAACAGTTGATTCCTAGCAAATATATCATGCCGAATGCATCTAAAGGGTTAGATTTGCAAAAAAACATGAAAATCTTGATTGGTACCGGCAAACATATTTGGTTGGTAATTTCAGTTTTCTCTCTCTCTCTCTCTCTCTCTCTCTATATATATATATATATATATATATATATATATATATATATATATATATATATGGGTAATTGAAATATGTTTACCAACAAAATATGTTTACAGGTATGAATTAAGATTTTCATAGATTTTTTTTTTCAAAAATTTCCATACGGATGTGATCTAGACGTTTGATTTTATAAAAACAAACTTCTAGATCATCCAATTATGATGTATAACAAGGATATTTTAAGGGTTAAAAATCAATGACTTAAAATTTTCATAAATATTCAAGCAGAAAAATCACATTTCTTGATGAGTTTACGATGATACAACAGTTGATTCCTTGCAAATATATCATGCCGAATGCATCTATAGGGTTAGATTTGCAAAAAACATATGAAAATCTTGATTGGTACTGGAAAACATATTTGGTTGGTAATTTCAGTTTTCTCTCTCTCTCTCTCTCTCTCTATATATATATATATATATATATATATATATGAAAAACCTGTATCTTTGGATGGATTTTCCTGCAAACTCATTAGGATGCACGGTGTAACACTGCAATACTTTTTTTTTCCAAAAAAAAAAAAGATTTAGATTTGACTTTTGAACCACCGCTAAATGTGTATTTTTCTGCCCACAGTTTTAGCAAGGGTCAAGACCGCCGCTAAAAGTCTGAAGCTTGAAAAAAATAGATGACACCATCGCCGTTTGATCGTGAGCGATCAACGGCGATGCTTCATCCAAACAATCTTCAAATACTTTACGTGTTTGAAGATACATGTTACTATATATATATATATATATATATATATATATATATATATATATATATATATATATATATATATATATATATATAAAGCTTGATTGTTGAGGATTTATTAGGATCTAAACCAAATCAAACCTGTTTCAAACTTTGGTACTCTAGCACCAAGTTATCAACCCTAGGTCAATGGCTGTTAATGGATCGGGTTTTATCTGGCGTTTCCCAAGACTGCTGGCCATTAAAATATGCCAGATTTGTGTGTCACTTTTGGAGCTAGATGAACTAAAAATCAGACTGACCCTGCTAGAGATCTGGATTTGGATTCTTATATTTAGATAATGCTTAATAATCTTGGACCCACATTATATTGCTTTTACAATTCAAAGTCTTAAAGATCATGTTTGGACGGACAGGTCCCAGTAACAGAGACTGACCTACATTAGGACTACCCCCCTCCCCCACCAAGAATTTAAAACTCCCATTGGTGCCCTTACCTGGCTGCTCCCAACATATGTAAAAATTTTCTAAAAGTTTCTTCATCGGTCACATAAGGCCCGCTGCGGTACAGGTCAGGTTGCGGTGATTATAGTGACACTAGCATGTTGCAGAGGCCCGTCCATACGGCCGTGCTCGATAAATAAATTTTGTATTAAAGTTTTATTATGACAATAAAATATGATTAATAAATAATATGTATGCATCTGAAATAAAGTATTTCTTGTTAAAAATATGATTAATAAATAATATGTATGCATCTGAAATAAAGTATTTCTTGTTAAAAATGCATATGAAAAAATATTAAATTAAAAAATAGTTTTTATAGCACTTGAGTAGTTGATGAAAGTTATCACAATTTAATGTCCAAAAAGGAGCAGGGGTGTGACCTTTGGTAGGTCATGCAAGTTTGGCAATTGAAAAAATTAAGAGCGAGAGAGAGACGTTTTTGCCATATATGCCAACCTTTTCTACCAGGAAGGTAATTTTTAATTTTGTGCAAAAAATTTACATAAAGGCCATGGAAGTAATACATTCTTTAAAAAAACAAAAGGAAGTATTACAATGCACAGCCGTTTGTGCATCCTAATAACATTCACAATCGAATTTAAATGGTTTCTTTGTAATTCTTTTGCTTGCGTTTTTTGTTATTTGCCTAAAAATAATTTTTTAACAGAATCACCAAATGACCATTCCACCCTTTTTTGTTTTAACCCCTACCCTTTCCCTAACTCCTCCTCCCCTTCATTCTATGGTTGCCCACCCATGACCAGAAACCCACTGGAGTAAAACAAAATAACAAAAAAAAAAAACCCTTCAAATTACATCCCAGCTGAAAGTTTCTGGCAGAAGGGCCAGCAAAGAGTGTTGTTCCTGTCATCTACTAACCACCATCAGAAATTGGAAGTGAAGCAGCAATCCTATATTGCATTCTCTCAGTTGGGATTCAGGGTAGGATTGCATGGGACGTGATTGTCAGTGGCAGGAGATGGGAGGGGAGATGGTATTTAATGAGGGTTTAATCAATTTGAAATTACATGGTAACTGCAAAATAAACGGTTGACGGTAAAATCCAAGTTACCAACTAAAAAGATTATCAAATCTTATCACATCAGGAAGGAGAGAAGAATATGTATTATTTTATCAAAAGTAAAAGGAAAAGAGATTTTATGATTTGTTGTAACTTTTATTTATCTTTATTAGATTCGTTGTAAAAGATTTCAATTAATTGACTCATGCAATCACCAAAGTGATTTGAGTTGTGTTGATCGATGATTCTTTAGACTATGTTAAGATTCATTATTATAATTGCGTATGATTTTATGAAACAATGATTTTACCCAAAGGTAGGTCATTGTGCTTCAAATTCACACAGGGTGTAATAGTAGTTATGTATATCATCTCATAAAGCATGTTCGTATCCAAAGGTACAATGTTGAATTGCTTCTGATTATATGATCTGCTAGTTTCACCAATTGAGGTCAATTCCTTATGAATTGAAGAGACAAATCAACTATGAGTATTATCATTTTCACAAAAAATGAAATGATAATGACCCAATTATGCTTATCTCATAAAAGGTAAATAATAAAAGTTTCAATTTTTACCTTTTTAATATGAGTTTTGTTTGAGAAATTATAAGTTATTTTTCTTTTGTTTCTAGTCGTGCCATATTCTTTTATCATTGACCGTTCTAGTAACATCCCCATCTTAGACGGATCCAATTTTTCAGATTGAAAAGAAATAATATTACTCATTTTGGGTTACATGGACCTGAATTTGGATCTTATAATTGATGAACCTCTCGCTATTACATAGCAGAGTACAATCGAGCAGAAAGCTACCTCTAAGAAGTGAGAGCGTTCAAATAGACTTAGCATGTTGTTTTTGCAATCTCAAGTGGCTAAGAACATTTACTGCATGACAGTGAAAAAATTTCCGAAAGCCTTTGAGGCTCAGTTCGTCAGTTCTAATAAGGCTAGGGCCAATACACTAATGTTCAATTTGGTGTCTATAAAATATTTTCGTGATAGTTACATCCTGCAACATATCTTGGAGATGAGAAACATTGTATCTCAGCTGAATGACATGAGGTTCACCATTTTAGATTTAATTATGATTCATTCAATTTTGACCTCGTTGCCTATTGAATATGAACCATTCAAGATCTCCTATAACACACATAATGATGAGTGATCTTGTAATGACCTCTTAACCAAGTGTATTGAAGAAGAAGAAAGACTGAAGGGTGAGAGGGTGCTGAGTGCACATATAACCTTTTATAAAAAAAAATAGACCGGGAGCAAAAAAAGGTTCCTTCAAGAAGAAGAAAACCTTTGGGGAGAGTTTAAACTCTCAAACGAAAGACAAATTCGAGGTAGAAGGTTCTTCTATAAAGTGTTTCTTCTGCAAGAAGAAGATAAATAAGAAGATTGACTGCGTAAAACATAAGAAATAACTCGAGAATAAAGGTAATAAGTAATTTGTTTCTCATGAGTATAATTTAATCCATATTCTATTGCATAGTTGGTTGATTGATTTTGGTGCCACGATAGACATTGTTGACTCTTTGATGGCATTTTTGAACAAAAGAAAATCATTAAAACATGAAGGAAGCACCTTCTCAGGAAATAAGATGAAATTACCATGTCAAGAACGTTGAGACCTGTAGAGTTATACTGGAGGTATAATTTATTTTAGATTTGGTTGATATATTTTATGTTTCATCCTATAGTCGGAACCTTATTTCAATTTCAAAACTTGATATGTTTGGTTTTGTCTTTAAATTTAAAAATTCTGAGCTTATTATTGTTAAAAATTCTATTCTTATAGATTCTGCATACGTGTATGATGGTTTGTATATTTAAAAACTAAATTCTAAATTCGAGAATCTCATTCCATTGAGAACACAATGATTGACAATAAACGTAGCCTAAAGGATGATCTATTCTATTTGCTTTGGCATCAAAGTTTACGATACATCTCAAAAGAGAGAGTCCAAAGACTTGTGAAAGAAGAAATTTTTAGATCCCTTAATTTCACAGATACAGAACCACGTGTTCACTACATAAATGCTAAGCAGTCTAATACATAAGAAAGATGTCAAATTGAACAATGAAAAATTAAAAATCATGTATACACATGTTTGTGAGACTTTTTTCTCGTGTTATACGGGTAAAAAATATTTTGTCACTTTTATAGACTATTACTCACAATATATGTATCTCTACTTATTATTAAAAAAACTAGAAGTCTTTCGAGTTTTTAAGAACTTTAAGAAAGAAGTAGAGATAGACTAATGAAGTTATTAAATTGGTAAGGTCTGATGGAGGTGGCAAATATTATGGTTATTTCACTAAGATGAGACAAAAAAGGCCAATAATGTGGTTTCTAAAAGAGGAAGGTATTGTACTTCAATATACTATGCTTGATAGTGCTTACCAGAATGTTATTGCTGAAAGAAGAAACCGTACACTTAGAAATGGTTCAAGTGATGTTGAATAACTCAAACTTTCCCTTGATCATGTATGGTGAAGCTCTATGGATAATAGTATATATATTTTAAATAAGGTTCCTACGAAGGCTGTCCAAAAGATACTTTATGTGTTATGGATTGGTAGGAAACCTTTTTTGTCATATATGCGCGTATGGGGATGTCCAACTAAAGCTGAATTGTATAACCTACATATAAAAACCATTGATCCTAGGACAACTAGTGAATTTTTCATTGGTTATCCAGAAAGATCAAATGACTTTAAGTTTTATTTTTCATCTTACACCACAGATAGTGAAAACAAATAAAGCAAAATGTCTTAAAAATAGTTCTATTGGGATAGATGCATCTCAAAGTTTCAAATTTAAGAAAATGTAGGATTTAGGTTTCATACCTGTAAAGAATAAGAGCCTAGTTTTTTCTATCATTGTCCCTTTGGATAATACTAGGGAAAATTCGGTCAAAAAATATCAATCCTAAATAAAACAAGTTGTTGATGAGGAAATGCAACAACAAGATATAGAAGTTTATTTTGAACTACCTATAGCACTTGTATATAGGTCTATGAGGACCAATAAATCTGCTATCCATCATGACTATATGGTGTATTTGCAAGAGCTTAATGATTTCATAGACATTGATGATGATCCCTTCACCTTTGCAAAAGCTATTGAAAGTGAAAGATCAATACCTTTGATCAATGCCATGAAAAAAAATTGACTCTATGGCAAATAACCAAGTGTGAGATCTTGTACCTCGACCTGATAGAGTAAGACCTGTTAGTTATAAGTAGATCTTTAAGACCAAGACAAACTCTACAAAGCAAGTAGAGAGGTATAAGACTAGACTCATTGTAAATGGTTTCAAATAGATGGAAAGCATTAATTATAATGAAATTTTTTCTCTTGTCTCAATTGAGAAATTATTGAGAAGAATCATGACCCTCGTAGCTCATTTTGATTTATAGTTGCATCAAATGGATGTAAAAACTTCTTTTCTGAATGAAGTTTTGAAAAAAGAGGTATATAAGAAACAACCTCATGGTTTCAGTATAGATGACTCGAATAATTTAGTTTGTAAATTGAAGAAGTCAATTTATGGGCCTCTCGCGAGTGGTATAAAAAGTTCAATTAGGTAATTTTGAACTTTAGATTAATTGAAAATATCATTAATTAGTACATATACCTTAAGGTTAGTGAGAGTAAGTTCATAATTCTAGTTTTATATATTGATGATATTCTTCTTGCAACTAATGATTTGGGCATATTACATAAGACAAAAGATTTTCTTTCCT
Organism: Nuphar pumila; assembly: GCF_984573655.1. NCBI lineage: Eukaryota > Viridiplantae > Streptophyta > Magnoliopsida > Nymphaeales > Nymphaeaceae > Nuphar > Nuphar pumila. The sequence goes on along the minus strand of NC_143261.1, from coordinate 85,307,409 downwards.
CTCATTTTGACATGAAGAACATGGGTGAGGCCACATATGTCCTTGAAATTAAGATTCGTCGTGATAGAACTAAGTGTATCCTTGGTCTTTCTTAAAAATTCTATATCCTTAAGGTTCTTGAAAGATATGGGATGGAGAATTGTTCTTATGGTTCAACACCCATAGTGAAAGGGGATATATTAAGTCTGAAGGATTGTCCATAAGATGATAATGAAAAGACTCAAATGACAACTGTCTCATATGCTTCGATAGTTGAGAGTTCATAGTACGCACAAACCTGCACCTAATTAGATATCATATTTGCTGTAGGAATACTTAGTATATATAAGTCTAATCCAGGCATTGCGCCGTCGAAGGCAGTGAAGAAGGTCATGCACTATTTGTAAGGAACGAAGGACTATATGCTGACTCACAAAAAGGTTGATCACCTAGAGGTCATTGGATACTCTGATGCATACTTAGGAGAATGTTTCGATAAAAGAAAGTCCACTATTGGATACGTCTTTCTATTGACAGGTGGTGTCGTCTCATGGAGAAGTGGAAAGCAGTGTACAACTGCTGCTCATACCATAGAGACAAAATTTATTGCTCTATAGGAGACTTCATCCTAGCCATTTGGATAAGCAACTTCATTATGAGTCTTAAAATTATGGACTTTATTGAAAGACCACTAACGTTTTTTTATGATAATAAAGTTGTTGTGTCCTCAAATAACAACAAACGCTCAATCTCATGTCGACACATGGAGTTAAAGTACTTTGTTGTTAAAGAAAAAACTAAGAATTATTTAGTGTGTATTGATACAATCGGTACAAAGAAAATGACTACGAATCCCCTGCTAGCACGAGGATTATATTCTCAACATGCAAAGGGGATGAGTCTGTTTAATTCCTTTTGATGTATGACAATACATTATGATTATATGTGATTACATTTATAAAGCTAAATTGATTCTCTATGATTTTGTGCATTGTTGATTCTGCATAAAGGATTTCTTACTTGGGTAGAGAGAATAATAGAATAACAATGTTAAAAGACCAATAGAATGGATTAGAGACCAACCTATTCATAAAGGTAATTTTAACATGCTAAAACACTAAAAATCAATTATATTGTAGTGTATGAAAATATGATATTTCATAAAGAAGTGTTTATTTTCATGAGTTGTATATTTCATTCTTTTGATACAGGATAACATGTGAACTCACATAAAAATTGAATCGAGATAACACTAAAACCTTGATGAAGTGTTTTTCCATATTAATGGGTCAAGTGAGAGAATATTGAAATATGAATCGTATCCAACCTGATGTGACCCGATTTGACATGGGTCCATCATGGGATAACATGAGTCATGAGACTTACAAGGAAGTTATTACAACTGCCCATGTAGGGTAACCACTGATTGTGTTCTACTGCGCATGTAGGTGCACAAATGTTCTTGCGGTACTCGTCGAAATCCTGTTTTTCACCACATTTCTTTTTAAAGAAGTGTTGGCATTCTTCAAACAAAACCAAAATATAAAAAGCAAAAATACATACCGATAGCCGCCATGAATGAAAGAAGCATTGGCGAGGGTGCTCAGCATTCTCCTCAGCCTATCAACACCCTCAATGAGCCCAATCCTTGATATCGAAAAGAGAGCAGGACCCTTGGAACCAAGAGAGTGATAAACAATATCACTTATAGTATTGTTGTTGTATATCACTCTCATCACACTACCATGAGTCGTTATAGACTTTTGAGAGAAGCTAGTGGAAGGTTATTACAATCAGTGGTTACCCTGTATGGGTAGTTGCAATAACTGCCCTGTAACTCCCATGTGTCATGCTATCCCATGATATACCTATGTCAATCTGGGTCCCATCAGGTTGAATATGATCCATATTTCAACAGATCTTCATCAACTAGGCATACTTGAGGATCACCACAATTCCAGTCCAACTTATATCCCCGACAATGGCACCAACTTCTTTTATGTTGTGCTTTTGGTTCTTTTATTTTATTTTGATTTTAGTCTATGAGAATTCTCTGTATTGGATTGGCTGAAATGGTTGAGAGCATTTTGTTTTGCAGCAAATATTAGAGTTGTCAACCCAGCAAGAGAATTTGGTTCACAGAGTTTTGGCAATGTTGCATGGAAACAGGGTTGAAAGTTGGAAGATAAAGTAGGATAAGAATGTTGTGCATATGACAAATGGAACAACTGCTGCTTTCCGAGGAAAGGCAGGAAACATTGATGCTTATACTGATGTCAACATGGATGACCCTCTATTGTAAGTTCTTTTTGGAATTACAGAGGCTTAATTTCTGCAATTTTGCTTCCGCGTGAATATATACAAGTATAAAGAATTCATTAGTTAATCATGATTAATTTTAAGCAATGGAGAACCTGGCCAACTGGATGTAGGTGAAGGACTGCCTTAGATTAACAAACTGTGTATAGGTCTACTGTTATCAAAACCACTGACTGCACTTTTAAATCATTGAAGTTGATATGAATCTAGCAATTGATAAATCAAGTGAACTTGATCTAGCCACAACATGCCACTTGTGGTAAGTAGTTGGCCTTTATCGCCCAATACTTGAAGAATGTTTTGATCTGGCATCAAAATGACTAAGGTGGTGTGTGAAGGTTCTACATACAAATTTTCCTATGTTATGTGTTGTTTATGTGCCATTTTCTTTTTGTACTTTTCTTTTAGTTAGGAAAATACATATTCACCGCACACTTTTTTTTGTAATAGTTAATAAATCTATTTTGGAAATCTAGTTCTTAACTAGCTTGTTTGTGCTGATGATCAAGTTCTTTCAACTGCGCATGTAAACAAAAATATCATTAACTATGTCCATGGGCGTAGTTAATAGTCATCAATGACTATTGTCATTAACTACGGCCACTCATCGTAATTAATAGTCTTCAAACCTTAATAAAAAAAAACAGCCATAATGAAATACAAAAAAAACTCTAATAAAAGAAAATCAAATAAAAAACCTTAATGAAATTAACTATAAAAAGCCCTAATTTAAAAATTTGATTTAAAGCTTTAAATAAAAAAATCAAATCAAATAATCAAATTAACTATAAAAAGCCCTAATTTAAATTTTTTTATTTAAAGCCCTAATCAAAGAAACAAAAAAACGTAATTTAAGAAATTTGATTTAAATCTTGAAGAAGAAGAATGAATAAGAGAGAGAGGAACCGGAAACGAAGAAGAGAGAATAGAAGAAAAGGGAAAGAACAAAGAAGAAGGCAAAGAGGCCTCACCACTGGCACAAGTGACACCTAGCGTCGCCTCACTGGTCGCCGCTGGCTGCAAAAGAGAGAGAGAGAGAGAGAGAGAGAGAGAGAGAGAGAGAGAGAGAGAGAGAGAGAGAGAGAGAGACCCCTCCCCCCACTTTTTTTTTTTTAAATGTTCCCTTGATTCCCATTCTAACTGTAATAGGGGTTAGAACAAAAATTACTCAGCAAAAAAGGCATTCCGGCAGCATCCTGAGTTTGTTATATCCCCTTGTTCCCAACATGGTTTATGTTCGAAATCACGCGGGGATGGGGTATCAAACAACCCCTTTAGGTTCATGTGAAATGGGGAACATGTTTGTGTATATATTGTAGATAATGATAATATGCATAAAAGTATAATTAATTTGCACAAGCTTTATTTCTTTAATGATATTATGATAACTAGTAAATGTCAATAAATATATTTCATTCATAAAATATATATGAATACACAGACTACAACTACAAAACAACCACACAAGTTTATATTTTATGTAAAGGAGTGCATAGTAAGCCAACTTTTAATAAATAATAAATATCATAAATAAATTATTTTAATGCAACTTATGGTTTTATGATTTAAATAGAATAGATTCAATAAATAAGATAAAAATAATTCAGTTACACTAGATTTAGAGTTTTTTTTTTCTATTTTATCCAATACATTACCCCCTTCTTAATATTAAAGATATACATTTTTTTCAAATAAATAATTAAAATTTTAAATTAGATGTGTATCTCAAAATTTTATTGAAAAAATACATTTTTTACTTGAGGAAAACATCCAACAAACGTATGAGAAACATGTTTCCCAAATAAGGAAAACAAGCTTAATATATAAAACAAGTTTGTCTCCCGTGTGATATGAAACAGGTTTCTCAGTAAGAAAATGAGTTTCTCAGGCATATTCACAAGTTTCGAAAACATTGAGTTTTCAATTTCAGAAAAGGTTTTCCAAGAATCGAATTTTCCACATGTAAGTAGAGTACTTGGTAACCATGGCTTTAACATGATTTTAACCCATTATTAACATGATAATTTTTTGCCACATTTTTATGTTATCCATATGTTTATTGTATTTATTTATCATACATACTTTTATACATGCTGATATTTTTTGGTGGACAAGTTTTTCAAAATGTCGAGAGATTTTCTGGAGAACAAACACCCTCCTACTGACAAATCATTGTCCAGTAAACTATGTCAGTGTCATGGGAGACACGAGTAAGACACGTTATGACACATTAACATGACTTAAAACACAAAAAAACATTATTTTAAGAATTTTTTAAATTTTAATAATATTTTACTAAAATACATTTTTAATTTTTTTATAAAAAAATCCATGTCGCCATATCTTGTCTTTCAAAAAGTCACGTGCCGAACACGAATCACGTATCGTGTCATACCCACGTTTATGTGAAGACAGCCGACCAGTGAAATTTTTTTCAATGAAAACCGGTTGAGAGAATTGCCAAATCTGACAATTTATTTTTTTGAGAAGAGCTAAATCTGACAATTTAACAAATACACAAGGAATACAGCAGGAGCAGCCACTCAGGTTTGGTGGGCCCCGGCTTTTCTTTCCCCTACTTACCAATCTGCCGGTTTGTGCTCGCCATTGACTAGCAGCTCTCTCTCTCTCTCTCTGGGGAGAGGAGTGTGAGTTTAATATTGGAATTCATTATACCTCAGTTTTGATGATTTTTTTGGGGGCTGGAGTAGTGAGTTTAATCTTGGAATGCTTGCTCTGGTTCGACCCAAGAGGCTTGGTTTTTGAATCAATTATGGTGAGGTTTTGATTGAGATGGAAGCCTTGTGACGTTGAAAACAGTATTTACTGGGGACGGGCTTTAAATCATAGGTACGATCCCAAGCCTTCAATTTTGAGTTCCAATTCGTTGTTGGTGCCACAGAATTCGTTTCCCAGAGTCAGATTTCTATATATTGTTTCGTTCTTATTCAATTCAGTATTGGTACTGGAACAATCAATATCGTATTCAGTTGTAGTGATCCCTCTATTTGAACTAACGCAAGAAAAAGAGAGGGCCACTCTGTTCCTGCAAGTTTCTATCTTTCTTCTACCTACTGTCTCCGGAACAATCTTTGTAAATGAAAAGAGAAAAATCCCCAACCATTTATTTTTCATCAATCTCGAATCAATATTCTCTCCTATTTGCTGAAATATGAAAACCTATCTCTTGAAACTATAAATTACAGTCATTTTCATCTCATTTATATTATAAACTAAATCACCCAGTTGTAAAAAGCCCACAGACCTTTTGGGTGCTTCTGTTTTGATGTTATATTCAGTGTTCCTGCTTATTCCATAGAGAAAAGGCCAACACGATCAAACTCTTCCCTCTCTACATTTGATTCCCTCTCTACATTTGATCGACATCCCCACTTCAAATCCAGAACTTTTTTCATCTGAATAAAACCTTAATTTGTTGAATCTTAGAAACTAGATCTTTCCTATTTGCGTATTCAAGAATTTGTGTCTCTGATCCCAATTCTTCATCCTTGAATGTCTCTAGTTTGTGGCATTCCTCTCATTGAATGCATATACTGTGTTGCTTGTGCTCGTTGGGCATGGAAACGTTGTCTCCACACAGCTGGCCATGACAGTGAGCATTGGGGTCTTGCCACCCCTGACGAATTCGAACCAGTTCCTCGCCTTTGCCGCCTAATCCTAGCTGTCTATGAAGAAGATCTTAATAACCCACAATGGCCCCCAGATAGTGGGTATCAAATAGATCCTGCCTTGTTGATCGTTCGGAAGAAGTATGAGCATACTCTAGGCCGAGCACCTCCTTACTTAATTTACCTTGATCACAGTAATTGTGATATTATTCTTGTGATACGTGGCCTTAATTTGGCAAGGGAAAGCGACTATGCAGTTTTATTGGATAATAGGCTCGGACAGAGGAAATTTGATGGTGGATATGTCCACAATGGCTTGCTGAAGGCAGCTGGGTGGGTCTTAGATGCAGAATGTGAAACTCTCAGAGACCTGCTTGAGAAGAATCCTGGGTACACATTGACGTTTGCAGGGCACTCACTTGGGGCGGGAGTGGCAGCACTATTGGCAATGGTGGTTGTGCAAAACCGAGATCGGTTGGGGAACGTAGAAAGGAAAATGATTAGGTGTTTTGCAATTGCTCCTGCGAGGTGCATGTCTTTGAATTTGGCTGTGAGATATGCTGATATTATCAATTCTGTTGTGCTCCAGGCATGGTTCTTTTCCTTTTGTTCTTAAATGCTCTTCTTACTTCCCTCCAAAGTTACATGGAGAGAAGCATTTTGATTACTGATGGCATGTTAACTTTCGAAGTAACGTTAATTTTGCTCTCAGTCATGGACCTAGCTATATTTAACACTGGCAGGTCAACAATAAAACATTATTTATCTAGGTAGCATCCTAAGTTTCGAACTTATGCAATTTCTATTCATCTTTAGGGTCCAAATATATATATATATATATATATATATATATATATATATATAAGAGCTCCATAAAGGATCACATGCACACACACACGGGAAGAGAATTCCAGTAGTTCAACCCCTTCCTGGCATTTTTTCCACTGTCTTGCTGACCATTAGATACTCACTGAAAATTGTTAATAATCATCTTTCTGTTGAGATCACATAATTCAATGCAAATACGCCACCTTAATGCAATGAAAGTATTGCTAATGGCTGAGTTCTTCTGTTAAAACCTATGATTCAAATCATGCATCCGAATAAAAAGAACAAGCCTTATCAGAAAAGGAAGTTTGATTATTGGAATCTTCTTTCTGTCAGCTAGAAATATATTGGATATTGGCAATTTTATCATTCAGGTGAATTACCAATAGCGAAAGTGTCATGCTCGAAGACACTCCCACATACTTGATTCGTTCATTATAAAGGGTTGGTCCCACTCGTACTGCTAAAAGAGCAGGCCTTGCATATTTTCCAGTGTCACTGTCTGAAGAATTTTTTCTATTTCTCTCTGTCCTCAAGTAGAAATTCCCAAACCTCCCCTTTTGGATTGTGTATTTTCAAAACTAGGAATGCTCTTGAGATATGAGAACCTTCCCAATTATCTAAATCATACAATTAAGTGGAAGTGAAGGTCAGCTACTTGTAAATAAATTGTAGTTCCTATTCTTGATCTTTAATACTTAAGAAAAAAATGCCAATCTTCTTTTATGTGCACCGTCTTACTTTGTTCGATGGGGTCAAGAGAAATGGAAATCGCACCTACATCATAGCAATATAGATGTCAAAAATGGATCTGTCTAAAGAAACAAAAAGATTTAAAACACTCGGCAGTGAGCCATACAAGCATAATCCTTGTATATTGCTAGACCGAGAACTAGTCTGTTAGTCTTGGATACTCTAAGATAGTTGATGTAGATGGTGTATGCCTGATCGAAGAAACCTTGTTAATTAATGTCTAGCATGTGAATGCATGATAAGGGTGCTCGTAATGCTGCACTGTAATCAAGCTGAGGGAGAATCTCCAGCTTATCTACTATTATATGTTTATGCATTGCAATTGGTGTGCAGGAAGGCCTGCAATCAGCCATTCCAGAACTATGGGATATTCATGTCAGTTGAGAACCACACTTACATGGTTGTTTTAAATAATAATGGATTAAGGTCTGTCAAGTGGAACCATCAAATTTTGAATTTGAGACAATCAGTTCGGAGGCACCTCTGACAGATTACCATTAGATGTGCCTTGTGTTAAAATGTATATACATATAATATGTATATATACATATATGTATACATTGTTAAGAAGTATGTATATATAATATATATAAAAAATGTATTCATACATTTTATATATATATATATATATTCTTTTATCATTGTAATATAGGTAGTTATTTATCACTGTAATAGGTAAATACCCTCTAGGGGTATTTTCATCTTTTCCTCTTATAATAGGTTCTATCTTCTAGGAACAGATTTTCTGTTTTTTTTTTTGTTGTTGTCTTTATCCCAAAGATTAAGGGTATTAAGGTCCTTGCTCTTATAGTCATTGGAGGCATCCCAACGGCTATATTTATAGCCATTGGGAGCTCCCAACGATTCTATGGGAGCTCCTTTTTTATATAAGGGACCTCTTGTCCCCACTTTAGGTAATGCTATATTTATAGCTGTTGGGAGCTCCCTTTTGTATATAACGGACTCTTGTCCCCACTTTAGGTAATGCTTCTCTTAAGCTTGCTCAATAAAATATATATTTTTTATGTTCTTGTGTTTCTCTTTTTAATTCTTTGTTGTCTTGTATGCACTTAGTGCCTGTATAGTGCCTTTGTGCTCTTGTATTGTCCCTTAGTTGGACTTGTGTATGTTCATGTGCACTTTATGTTTTCTTGTAAGCCCTTAGAGGCCCTTATTTTGTATTTTCACATATTTCATTACATACACACTTAAGTGTGTATACATATTTGTATACATATATACGTATGTGTATACATATATATTATATATGTAAATATTGCAACTAGTTGTAACTATTTTTTCCTTTTTTCTTTCTTTTTCCTTTTTAGTTAGGTTCTTTTTGGACTAGTCATCATAGAGTTGACTAGTCAAATAGGGCTGTTGGAACAATCCAAACAACTCTATTTGTAGCCGTTGAACTGTTCCAAGAACTTTATTTGAGCTCGTGTATAAACAGGGGTGAACCCCCTCATTATTTGTAATGCATTTCTTTTCATTTTGGTGATTAATAAAATATAATTTTTATATTCTTTGTTGTGGAGAACCCTTTTGTGGGTTTTTGTGAATGTGTCCTTAGTGACACTTTTGTGCTTGTCCATTTGATTTATTGGTGGACATTTTGGTTTGTAATTGGAGGATCGTATTTTCTCACATGGTATCAGAGCAAGGTGTGTTCTTTGAGATTGAAGAAAGTTCGTTGGCTAATGAAATTGTTTCGTTCGTGCTCGTGTTGGTGGTTGCAACACAAGCTTGCTTTTTTCTTCGTGAATCATCTCAAGTGTTCATGTGATTAAGTTGTGCTCTCTTGAAGGTTGATTTGTTCGTTGTGCTCGTTGATCTACTCAAAGTTCGTGAAAGTGGTGTTCATACTTTTTGTGTTTTCTCTTTCTCTCTGTCTCTTCTTACCCTTGTAAAAATGGATGACAAAAAAATTATCACCGTTATGCCCATGAAACTCAATAATATGAATTATGTTGTAGTCTTCAATTATGAAGCATAACATTTGGGGAAGATGGTTGTGAGGATTAGTGGATGGTTCCAATCCAAAACCTAAACTACTTCTCATTAAGGTGGAGAGCGAAAAAAAAGTTTCTCTTTCCGAAGTGAAAAAAACTAAAGCTATAGCTAATTATAAAAAAAGTGGAAAGAGTGGATAGTAGGACATGCCAAGATTATGTCTTGGCTCATCAATGAAAATGACATAAAAAAGTACTCTATAATTGCAAAATTCAAGCATGCCAACAATGCTTGGGAATACCTCAAGAACATGTATTCCCTTAAGGATATTGCATATGTATGCAATTATTTAAAAGACAAAGTTTGAATTATGATTCAAGGTAACAAAAGTATTAGAGAATACTATAACGAGTTATCCGAACTATGAAAAGAATTGAATTTACTTAAACCAAAGTGGCATTCTCCCAAAGATATTGAGCTCTGCCAAAGGCAAATCGATGCAGAACATTTTTACCAAATTGTGAATGGTTTGAGGCCAGAATTTGAGTCTACTAAATTAGCTTTTTTGCATAAAAGCAATCTATTGTTGATACAATAGAGAAACTAAGCATGAAAGAGAATAGGTTGAAGAAAATTCTCTTAAAAATGATGAAGAATCTGTGTTGGTCGGCTCAGATCTTATGCTCGTACTTATATATCATCTCACTTTGGGAAACAAACAAATGACTATGACAACAAAAGAAAAATCATTTGTCAGTATTGTCATGAACTCATTAAATCTATGTGTCCCAAACTAAAGAGAAGGGATGAAAAGTACTATACGGAGAAGAAAGTGGCTACGGTTGAAAGATCTCAAGAGACTAAGGACAACGATACCTCTCAAGATACATCCATTGGAATAGTTAAATCCTTATATCAATTGGTGGAAGATCTTCAACGTCTTCTTAGAGGACCTTCTTCTTCAACTGGAGCCACTGTCTCATCCAACACCAACCCTGATAAATTTTTTTGGCTTTTTAATTTTGGTGCATCTTTTCACATGACCTTAAATCATGATATTTTATTCGAATGTCATAATAACTCAAGTATGCCAAATGTTTTCATTGTCAATGGCACATCTCTTGAAATCAAAGAAATAAGAAATTTTGAGAAAAATCTTTCAAATACAATAAAAAAATTAGATATATTCTCAAATTAAATTTAAATCTTCTATCTATCTCCCAAATATCTGATTATGGTTGTAATATCTCTTTCTCTTCAAATGAATGTTGGGTGCAAGATCGTCAATCAGGAAAGTTGATTGGGCAAGGCCATAGAGAAATAGGTCTCTATTATATGGTTTTTTTGGAGATACCCAAAGATACATTTTATTGTAATGTCCAAAAATTAGATTTAAAATTATGGCATAGAAGATTAAGACATCTCAATGTATCCAAAATTCAATATTTTCCAAGATTGAAAAAAATTTGTAATACTAATGACTTGTGAAGATTGTGTTCTTGGAAAAATGATGAGATTATCATTTAATGATAGAACTTTTATTTCTTTTAGACCACTTGAGTTAGTTCATTCGAATGTTTGGGGTCCTGCACCAGTTATGTCTAAAGGTGGATATGCATATTATGTTATATTTGTGGATGATTTCACTAGATATACTTGGATTTACTTTTCTTTTTTTAAAAGGCAAGCTGGGGTTAGGCAGACCCCCCTACTAGTTATACAAAAATACCATTGAGATTTGAACTTGCAACGTCCCAACACAAGGTGACGTGCACTAGCTGCTCCTACTAGACAAGCAGAGCCCCTATTAGTATACTTGGATTTCACTAGATATACTTGGATTTACTTAAACATAAATTTAAAGTTTTTTCAATTTCAAAATTTTCATAAGTTGGATAAAAATAGATTTAATAATGATATTTCTATATTTCACATTGATTCAAGAGGAAAATTTTTGTCCAATGAATTTAAAAATTATCTCAACTTACATGGCATGACACATCAAAGATCTTGCCTGCATACATCACAACAAAATGACTTAGCTGAAAGAAAACATAGGCACATTGTAGAAACTTCAAAAACTTTACTTATTGCTAGTCATGTGCCTAAGGTTTTTTGGGCAGAAGCCGTTTTGATCATTGTCTATCTTATAAATAGAATGCCATCTTCTTCTTTGAAAAATATTTCACCAGTTGAAAAACTTTTTAAACTCACTCCTTATTATTCTAGATTAAAAGTATTTGATTGCAAATGTTTTGTTTTAACCATAGTTGGCAAACCCGGTGATCCGACTCAAAAATCGCCTAAGTTGGATCAGATCACCCATTAACTGGGCCACCAATTCACCCCAAACATGTTTTAGCCAGGTTCGGGCATGTGCCTGGCTTGGCATGGACTCGGCAACTCGCAGAGTCAGTCTTGAATTAGACAATTTAGGATTGAGGCTACACCAACCAGTTCATACTTGATTCACCGAGTCGACCCGGGATTCGTATTGGTTCGTTATGATACAAACCAGTTTTAAGGTATAAAAACCTTTTTCAAAGGGTCTCGACAGTCTGACAGTTGAGACCCTTCTTCCCCTCCGTTTTCCCGCTCTGAAATTTGGGGTGTTTACAGGAGTCCAGACGAACCCTAGCATCTCTCTGTTGACAATCATGATCTCAGTCTCTTTCTCTTTCTCTCTACGAGGGAAGCCCAAGAGGTCCTCTATCTGGAATTGTCGACGAGTCTCTCTCTCTCTTTTGTTGCCGCTCTTCTCCTTCGCCCACTCCAATTTTTTCTCCTTTTTTACCGCAAAGTGTCCTGTGAGAGGGATAACAAGATCATCAATATGGCGTCCTTCACAGTTGAGAGG